>NC_041227.1:36126645-36128923 GCF_002837175.3 Physeter macrocephalus
TAGAAATGAAAAAGGAGAAGTTACAGAAGACACCACAGAAATACAAAGCATCCTAAGAGACTACTACAAGCAACTCTATGCCAAAAAAATGGACAACCTGGAAGAAATGGACAAATTCTTAGAAAGGTATAACCTTCCAAGACTGAACCAGGAAGAAATAGAAAATATGAACAGGCTAATCACAAGTAATTAAATTGAAACTGTAATTTAAAATCTTCCAACAAACAAAAGTCAGGACCAGATGGCTTCACAGGTGAATTCTACCAAAGATTTAGAGAAGAGCAACAACCATCCTTCTCAAACTCTTCCAAAGAATTGCTGAGGAACGAACACTCCCAAATGCATTCTATGAGGCCACCATCACCCTGATACCAAAACAAGAAAAAGATACTACAATAAAAGAAAATTACACACCTGTTATCACTGATGAAGATAGATGCAAAAATCCTCAATAAATTACTAGCAAACAGAATCCAACAGCACATGAAAAGGATCATACACCATGATCAAGTGGGATTTATTCCACGGACGCAAGGATTCTTCAATATATGCAAATCAATTAATGTGATACACCATATTAACAAACTGAAACATAAAAACCATATGATCATCTCAATTGATGCAGAAAAATCTTTTGACAAAATTCAACATCCATTTATGATAGAAACTCTCCAAAAAGTGGGCATAGAGGGAACCTACCTCAACATAATAAAGGCCATATACGACAAACCCACAGCAAACATCATTCTCAACGGTGAACAATTGAAAGCATTTCCACTAAGATCAGGAACAAGACAAGGATGTTCACTATCACCACTATTATTCTATATAATTTTGGAAGTCCTAGCCACAGCAATCAGAGAATAAAAAGAAATAAAAGGAACTCAAATTGTAAAAGAAGACGTAAAACTGTCACTCTTTGCAGATGACATGATACTATACATAGAGAATCTTAAGGATGCCACCAGAAAACTACTAGAACTAATCAATGAATTTGGTAAAGTTGCAGGATACAAAATTAATGCACAGAAATCTATTGCATTCCTATACACTAATGATGAAAAGTCTGATAGAGAAATTAAGGAAACACTCTCATTTACCATTGCAACAAAAAGAATAAAATACCTAGGAATAAACCTACCTAGGGAGACAAAATACCTGCATGCAAAAAACTATAAAACACTGATGAAAGAAATTAAAGATGATACCAACAGAGGGAGAGATATACCATGTTCTTGGATTGGAAGAATCATTATGGTGAAAATGACTATACTACCCAATGAAATCTACAGATTCAATGCAATCCCTATTAAATTACCAATGGCATTTTTTTACGGAAATAAAACAAAAAAATCTTAAAATTTGTATGGAGACACAAAAGACCCCAAATAGCCAAAGCAGTCTTGAGGGAAAAATCGGAGCTGGAGGAATCAGATTCCCTGACTTCAGACTATACTACAAAGCTACAGTAATTAGGACAATATGGTACTGGCACAAAAACAGAAATATACATCAATGGAACAAGATAGAAAGCCCAGAGATAAACCTACACTCCTATGGTCAACTAATCTATGACAAAGGAGGCAAGGATATACAATGGAAAAGACAGTCTCTTCAATAAATGGTTCTGGGGGTTTCCCTGGTGGCGCAGTGGTTGAGAGTCCGCCTGCTGATGCAGGGGACACAGGTTCATGCCCCGGTCTGGGAAGATCCCACATGCCCCAGAGCGGCTAGGCCAGTGAGCCATGGCCGCTCAGCCTGCGTGTCTGGAGCCTGTGCTCTGCAATGGGAGAGGCCACAACAGTGAGAGGCCCGTGTACCGCAAATAAATAAATAAATAAATGGTTCTGGGAAACCTGGATAGCTACATTTAAAAGAATGAAATTAGAACACTCCCTAATACCATACACAAAAATAAGCTCAAGATGGATTAGAGACCTAAATGTAAGACCAGACACTATAAAACTCTTTGAGGAAAACATAGGAAGAACACTCTTTGACATAAACCACAGAAAGGTCGTTTTTGATCCACATCCTAGGGTAATTGAAATAAAAGCATAAATAAACAAATGGGACCTAATGAAACTTAAAAGCTTTTGCACAGCAAAGGAAACCATAAACAAGACATAAAGACAGATCTCAGAATGGAAGAAAATATTTGCAGATGAATCAACGGAAAAAGGATTAATCTCCAAAATATATAAACAGCTCATGCAGCTCAATATTACAAAAACAAACAACCCAATCCAAAAATGGGCAGAAGATCTAAATAGACATT
>NC_041227.1:36128936-36134847 GCF_002837175.3 Physeter macrocephalus
ACCAGTTAGAATGGGCATCATCAGAAAATCTACAAACAACAAATGCTGGAGAGGGTGTGGAGAAAAGGGAACCCTCCTGCAGTGTTGGTGGGGATGTAAATTGATACAGCCACTATGGAGAACAGTATGGAGGTTCCTTAAAAAACTAAAAATAGAACTACCATATGACCCAGCAATCCCACTACTGGGCATATTCCCAGAGGATACCATAATTCAAAAAGACGCATGCACCCCAATGTTCATTGCAGCAGTATTTACAATAGCCAGGTCATGGAAACAACCTAAAGGCCCATCGACAGATGAATGGATAAAGAAGATATGGTACATATATACGATGGAATATTACTTAGCCATAAAAAGGAACGAAATTGGGTCATTTGTTGAGAGTGGATGGATCTAGAGACTGTCATACAGAGTGAAGTATGTCAGAAAGAGAAAAACAAATATATTATATTAACGCATGTATGTGGAACTTAGAAAAATGGAACAGATGAACCGGTTTGCAGGGCAGAAGTTGAGACACAGATGTAGAGAACAAACGTATGGACACCAAGGGGGGAAAGCCACAGTGGGGTGGGGGTGGGGGTGTGATGAATAGGGCAATTGGGATTGACATGTATACACTGATGTGTATAAAATTGATGACTAATAAGAACCTGCTGCATAAAAAAATAAATAAAACAAAATTTAAAAAAAAAGAAATAGGTGAAGCCAATCTTTGGTGTTAGTATTTAGGATCGTAGTTACCTATGAAGGACTTGTGAATGAAAGTGGGAAAGAGGGGTGTTTTAGAGTGCTGGTAGTAACATAGTTCAATTTGTATAAAACTGTCAAGCTGTTCACTTACGTTTGTGCACCTTTTGCTTGTATGTTGTGTGTCAATAAAAAGTTTACACAAAATAAAGTTGATTGATGGTCAATTTGGGAAGCCATACCTGCCAGTTATATGCAGTAATTAACATGTGATCCACCTCCAGAGTTTTGTTGACAGCCTTAGTGCCAGTATGAGGACACAGAAAGAATCAACAAAAGTCAGATGAGTGTCAACTCTTTTTAAACTGTTATTAAAGAAAAAAAAAAACTTGTTGGGTGAATCAAAACTAATAAAAATATGCTGATGCTAATTCTATGCAGATTTTGCAGGTATACTAAGAAGGAACAAGAGTTAAAAAATATTTGAGTGGGAGATAAATTATGTCCTCCTGTTTAGAGTTAAGACAAATCTGAACGTCTTGAAATTTGGGAATTTTAAAAATTATTATTGGCAAATAGTTTGAAGTAGCTAATAATGAAAATATTTTGGCAAACTCTAAGTATTCAGAAAAACATAGAAAGATTTTTTTTGTGACAAAAGGACTTTGTGGATGCTTTATTCAATAAAAATATATAGTAAAGACTATTTTAATTTAAAATTATGTGTTTACTTTGCAGTGGCCAAAGTATATCATCTCTAGAGAGTATGTTATGTGGCTCTTACATTTATGTAATTATTTTGTTTTTTTGTAATTTTCTACATATCAAATGATTTCTCTCCTATTCAGATTAACACAAACTTCTAAAATTCCTTCATTCAGTATTATGCTCTCCATATATAATTCTGTCTTAAAATCATTTTGCTTCTTCCGCTAAAGATAATATCATCTTAAGTGTTGTTTCTGAGTAACTTACTTGAAATTTCCTTCAATTATTTTTTTCTAAGGTATCAAACTCCAAGTCTTTTCTCTGGACCTAAAGCCTCAAACCAGTAAATGAGAATATCCTCAGTATTTTTGTTCACTATTGTAGTGCTAAATAGAGCCCCAGAGGATGCTGTAGCTGGTTAATAAAAACTTGTAAAAAAAAAAAAAGACAAAACACAAGACGCATATATATATTGTCTCCAAGAGAGCCACTTCAGACCTAGGGACACAAGCGACTGAAAGTGAGAGGATGGGAAAAGATATTCCATGCAAATGGAAATCAAAAGACAGCTGGAGTAGCGATACTCATATCAGATTAAATAGACTTTAAAATAAAGAATGTTACAAGAGATAAGGAAGGAGACTACACAATGATCAAGGGATCAATCCAAGAAAAAGATAAAACAATTATAAATGTTTATGCACCCAACATAGGAGCACCTCAATACATAAGGCAAATGCTAACAACCATGAAAGGGGAAATCAACAGTAACACAGTAATATAGTAGGGTACTTTAAGACCACACTTACACCAATGGACAGTTCATGCAAACAGAAAATACGACGCATATATATATTGTCTCCAAGAGAGCCACTTCAGACCTAGGGACACAAACGACTGAAAGTGAGAGGACGGGAAAAGATATTCCATGCAAATGGAAATCAAAAGACAGCTGGAGTAGCGATACTCATATCAGATTAAATAGACTTTAAAATAAAGAATGTTACAAGAGATAAGGAAGGAGACTACACAATGATCAAGGGATCAATCCAAGAAAAAGATAAAACAATTATAAATGTTTATGCACCCAACATAGGAGCACCTCAATACATAAGGCAAATGCTAACAACCATGAAAGGGGAAATCAACAGTAACACAGTAATATAGTAGGGTACTTTAAGACCACACTTACACCAATGGACAGTTCATGCAAACAGAAAATACATAAGGAAACACAAGCTTTAAATGACACAACAGACCAGATAGATTTAATTTATATTTCTAGAACATTCCACCCCAAACTGGCAGAATACAATTTCTTCTCAAGTGCAAATGGAACATTCTCCAGGATAGATCACATCTTGAGTCACAAATCAAGCATTGGAAATTTAAGAAAATTAAAATCATATCAAGCATATTTTCCAACCACAACACTGAGATTGGAAATCAATTATAGGATAAAAACTGAAAAGTACAAAAATACATGGAGGCTAGACACTGCACTACTAAATAACCAAGAGATCACTGAAGAAATCAAAGAAGAAAATAAAAAAAATACATAGAAACAAATGATGATGAAAACACGAGGACCCCAAACCTATGGGACCGGAAAAGATATTCCATGCAAATGGAAATCAAAAGACAGCTGGAGTAGCGATACTCATATCAGATTAAATAGACTTTAAAATAAAGAATGTTACAAGAGATAAGGAAGGAGACTACACAATGATCAAGGGATCAATCCAAGAAAAAGATAAAACAATTATAAATGTTTATGCACCCAACATAGGAGCACCTCAATACATAAGGCAAATGCTAACAACCATGAAAGGGGAAATCAACAGTAACACAGTAATATAGTAGGGTACTTTAAGACCACACTTACACCAATGGACAGTTCATGCAAACAGAAAATACATAAGGAAACACAAGCTTTAAATGACACAACAGACCAGATAGATTTAATTTATATTTCTAGAACATTCCACCCCAAACTGGCAGAATACAATTTCTTCTCAAGTGCAAATGGAACATTCTCCAGGATAGATCACATCTTGAGTCACAAATCAAGCATTGGAAATTTAAGAAAATTAAAATCATATCAAGCATATTTTCCAACCACAACACTGAGATTGGAAATCAATTATAGGATAAAAACTGAAAAGTACAAAAATACATGGAGGCTAGACACTGCACTACTAAATAACCAAGAGATCACTGAAGAAATCAAAGAAGAAAATAAAAAAAATACATAGAAACAAATGATGATGAAAACACGAGGACCCCAAACCTATGGGACCCAGCAAAAGCAGTTCTAAGAGGGAAGTTTATAGCAATTCAATCTCACCTCAAGAAACAAAAAAAATATCAAATGAACAACCTAACCCTACATCTAAAGCAACTAGAGAAAGAAGAACAAAGAAAACCCAAAGTTAGTAGAAGGAAAGAAATCATAAAGATCAGAGCAGAAATTAATGAAATAGAAATGAAGAAAACAATAGCAAAGATCAATAAAACTATATTTCTTTTTCTTCTCTGATTGCTGTGGCTAGAACTTCCAAAACTATGTTGAATAAGAGTGGTGAGAGTGGGCAACCTTGTCTTGTTCCTGATCTTAGTGGAAGTGGTTTCAGTTTTTCACCATTGAGGACGATGTTGGCTGTGGGTTTGTCATATATGGCCTTTATTATGTTGTGGAAAGTTCCCTCTATGCCTACTTTCTGCAGGGTTTTTATCATAAATGGGTGTTGAATTTTGTCAAAAGCTTTCTCTGTGTCTATTGAGATAATCATATGGTTTTTCTCCTTCAGTTTGTTGAAATGGTGTATCACGTTGATTGATTTGCATATATTGAAGAATCCTTGCATTCCTGGAATAAACCCCACTTGATCATGGTGTATGATCCTTTTAATGTGCTGTTGGATTCTGTTTGGTAGTATTTTGTTGAGGATTGTTGCATCTATGTTCATCAGTGATATTGGCCTGTAGTTTTCTTTCTTTGTGACGCCTTTGTCTGGTTTTGGTATCAGGGTGATGGTGGCCTCATAGAATGAGTTTGGGAGTGTTCCTCCCTCTGCTATCTTTTGGAAGAGTTTGAGAAGGATAGATGTTAACTCTTCTCTAAATGTTTGATAGAATTCGCCTGTGAAGCCATCTGGTCCTGGGCTTTTGTGTGTTGGAAGATTTTTAATCACAGTTTCAATTTCAGTGCTTGTGATTGGTCTGTTCATATTTTCTATTTCTTCCTGGTGATTCAGTCTCGGCAGGTTGTGCATTTCTAAGAATTTGTCCATTTCTTCTAGGTTGTCCATTTTATTGGCATACATTTGCTTAGAGTAATCTCTAATAATCTTTCATATTTCTGCAGTGTCAGTCATTACATCTCCTTTTTCATTTCTAATTCTATTGATTTGATTCTTCTCCCTTTTTTTCTTGATGAGTGGGGCTAATGGTTTATCAATTTTGTTTATCTTCTCAAAGAACCAGCTTTAAGTTTTATTGATCTTTGCTATCGTTTCCTTCATTTCTTTTTCATTTATTTCTGATCTGATCTTTATGATTTCTTTCCTTCTGCTAAATTTGGGGTTTTGTTCTTCTTTCTCTAATTGCTTTAGGTGCAAAGTTAGTCTGTTTATTCGAGGTGTTTCCTGTTTCTTAAGATAGTCATAGAGGGAACTTTCCTCAACATAATAAAGGCCATATATGACAAACCTCCCTATCAAACTACCACTGGCATTTTTTACAGAACTAGAACCAAAAATTTCACAATTTGTATGGAAACACAAAAGACCCCGAATAGCCAAAGCAATCTTGAGAACGAAAAATGGAGCTGGAGGAATCAGGCTCCCTGACTTCAGATTATACTACAAGGCTACAGTAATCAAGACAGTATGGTACTGGCACAAAAACAGAAATATAGATCAATGGAACAGGATAGAAAGCCCAGAGATAAACCCACACACATACGGTCTCATTGTCTTTGATAAAGGAGGGAAGGATATACAGTGGAGAAAAGACAGCCTCTTCAATAAGTGGTGCTGGGAAAACTGGACAGCTACATGTAAAAGTATGAAATTAGAACACTCCCTAACACCATACACAAAAGTAAGCTCAAAATGGATTAAAGACCTAAATGTTAAGGCCAGACACTATCAAACTCTTAGAGGAAAACATAGGCAGAACACTCTATGACATAAATCACAGCAAGATCCTTTTTGACCCACCTCCTAGAGAAATGGAAATAAAAACAAAAAAAAACAAATGCGACCTAATGAAACTTAAAAGCTTTTGCACAGCAAAGGATACCATAAACAAGACCAAAAGACAACCCTCAGAATGGGAGAAAATAGTTGCAAATGAAACAACTGACAAAGGATTAATCTCCAATATTTAAAAGCAACTCATGCAGCTCAGTAACAAATAAACAAACAACCCAATCCAAAACTGGGCAGAAGACTTAAATAGACATTTCTCCAAAGAAGATATACAGATTGCCAACAAACACATGAAA
>NC_041227.1:36134920-36147016 GCF_002837175.3 Physeter macrocephalus
GTACCAAAATGTTCATTGCAGCTCTATTTACAATAGCCAGGACATGGAAGCAACCTAAGTGTCCATCGACAGACGAACAGATAAAGAAGATGTGGCACATATATACAATGGAATATTACTCAGCCATAAGAAGAAATGAAACTGAGTTATTTGTAGTGAGGTGGATACACCTGTAGTCTGTCACACAGAGTGAAGTAAGTCAGAAGGAGAAAAACAAATACTTTATGCTAACACATATATATGGAATCTAAGAAAGAAAAATGTCATGAAGAAACTAGGGGTAGGACGGGAATGAAACACAGACCTACTAGAGCATGGACTTGAAGATATGGGGAGGGGGAAGGGTGGGCTATGATGAGGTGGGAGAGTGGCATGGACATATATACACTACCAAACGTGGGGTGGATGGCTGGTGGGAGCAGCCGCATGGCACAGAGATCAGCTAGGTGGTTTGTGACCACCTAGAGGGGTGGGATAGGGAGGGTGGGAGGGAGGGAGACGCAAGAGGGAAGAGATATGGGAACATATGTATACGTATAGCTGATTCATTTGTTGTAAAGCAGAAACTAACACAACAACCATTGTAAAGCAATTATACTCCAATAAAGATATTAAAAAAATAAAATAAAAATAAAGTCCAGTTAACTTTAAAAAAAAAAGACTACTACAAACAATTGTATGCCAATAAAAAGCACAACCACAAAGAAATGGACAAATTCTTGGAAAGTTACAATTTTCCAAGACTGAACCAGGAAGAATTAGAGAATATAAACAGAACTATCACAAGTAATGAAATTGAAACCATAACTAAAAGTCTTCCAACAAACAAAAGCCAAGGACCACATGTCTTCACAGGTGAATTCTATCAAACATTTAGAGAAGAGGTAACACCGACCCTTCTCAAACTTCCAAAAATTTGCAGAGGGAGGAACACTCCCAAATTCTTTCTGCAAAGCCACCATCACCCTGATACCAAAACCAGAAAAATATATCACAAAATAAGAAAATTATAGACCAATATCACTGATGAAGATATATGCAAAAATCCTGAACAAAATACTAGCAAACAGAATCCAACAACGTATTAAAAGGATCACACACCATGATCAAGTGGATTTATCCCAGGAATGCAAGGATTCTTCAATATACACAAATCAATGTGATACACCATATTAACAAATTAAGGAATAAATACCATATGATCATCTCAATAGATGCAGAAAAAGCCTTGAACAAAATTCAACAGCAATTTATGATAAAAACTCTCCAGAAAATGGGGATAGAGGGACCTACCTCAACATAATAAAGGCCATATATGACAAACCCACAGCAAACATCATACTCAATGGTGAAAAATTGAAAGCATTTCCACTAAGATCAGGAACAAGACAAGGATGTCCACTCTCGCCATTCATATTCAACATAGTTTTGGAAGTCCTAGCCACAGCAATCAGAGAATAAAACGAAATAAAAGGAACTCAAATTGTAAAAGAAGACGTAAAACTGTCACTGTTTGCAGATGACATGATACTATACATAGAAAATCCTAAATATGCCCCCAGAAAACTACTAGAATGAATCAATGAATTTGGTAAGGTTGTAGGATACAAAATTAATGCACAGAAGTCTCTGGCATTCCTATACACTAACAACGAAAAATCAGAAAGAGAAATTATGGAAACAATCCCATTTAGCATCACAACAAAAAGAATAAAGTACCTAGGAATACAGCTCAAAAATAAACTCCAAATGGATTAAAGACCTAAACGTAAGACCAGACACTTTAAAACTCTTAGAGGAATACGCAGGAAAAACACTCTTTGACAAAAACCACTGCAAGATCTTTTTTGACCCACTTAATGAAAATAAAAACATAACTAAACAAATGGGACCTAATTAAACCTAAAAGCTTTTGTACAGCAAAGGAAACCATAAACAAGACAAAAAGACAACTCTCAGAATGGGAGAATATATTTGCAAATGAAACAATGGACAAAGGATTAATCTCTAAAATATACAAACAGCTCATGGAGCTCAATATCAAAAAAACAAAAAACCCAATCCAAAAATGGGCACAAGACCTCAACAGACATTTATACTACCCAAAGAAATCTACAGATTCAATGCAATCCCTATCAAACCACAAATCGCATTCATCACAGAATTAGAACAAAAAATTTTACAGTTTATATGGAAACACAGAAGACCCCGAATAGCCAAAGCAATCTTGAATTATTAGAGAAATGCAAATCAAAACTACAGTGAGGTATCACCTCACACAGTGCAGAATGGCCATTAACAAAAAATCTAGAAACATTAAATGCTAGAGAGAGTGTGGTGATCTTGAGAAAGAAAAATGGAGCTGGAGGAATCAGTCTCCCCAACTTCAAACTATACTACAAAGCTACAGTAATCAAAACAGTATAGTGCACTGTTGGTGGGAATGTAAATTAATACAGCCACTATGGAGGTTCCTTAAAAAACTAAAAATAGAACTACCATATGACCCAGCAATCCCACTACTGGGCATATACCCTGAGAAACCGTAATTCAAAAAGAGACATGTACTATAATGTTCATTGCAGCATTATTTACAATAGCCAGGACATGGAAGAAACCTAAATGCCCATCGACAGATGAATGGATAAAGAAGATGTGGCACATATTTACAATGGAATATTACTCAGCCACAAAAATAAATGAAATTGAGTTTTTTGTAGTGAGGTGGATGGACCTAGAGTCTATCAAACAGAATGAAGTAAGTCAGAAAGTGAAAAAGAAATACCATATGCTAACGCACATATATGGAATCTAAAAAAAAAAAAAAATGGTACTGATGAACCTAGTGGCAGGGCAGGAATAAAGACGCAGACATAGAGAATGTACTTGAGGACACAGAAGGCTGAGAGGAAGCTGGGACGAAATGTGAGCGTGGCATGGACATATATACACTACCAAATGTAAAATAGCTAGCTAGTGGGAAGCAGCCGCATAGCACAGGGAGATCAGCTCGGTGCTTTGTGACCACCTAGAAGGGTGGGATAGGGAGGGTGGGAGGGAAGCTCAAGAGGGAGGGGATATGGGGATATATGTATGCATACGGCTGATTCACTTTGTTGTACAGCAGAAACTAACACAGCAATGTGAAGCAATTATACTCCAATAAAGATGTATAAAGTAAATAAATAAATACGGCATTGTTTCCATTGTTGAGATGGTCTCAGTGTTGACAGCACCATATAAGAGTAAGCAGATACAGAGCCTGACTTTTGTTCTAGAAAATAAATGCCAGAGTCAGGTGAAATAAAATTTAGGTCAACAGAGTCTTTAGCGGGCAACATATAGGGCTACATTGTTCTTTATATATTGTATTGGGAAGCCGAGGGAAAAAATATGCTATAGAGGGGATCGGGTGAAAGAAAAAGGTGGGGGAGTGTTGTTTACTAACCTTTGACCGTCCAAAGACCACTCCTTTATTGCCAAACCCCCATCACGAACATCGATCCCATGTTTTTGAAAAAGAACTTTTGTCTATTACTTTTTCTATTTTCCTTATTTTAAAAAAGACACATATAAATCCCAGTCAGTGCTTATAATCAAAATGAGATGACATGATCAAATTCTAGCCCAAAGCAAAGAAACCTGAGTGAAAGCTCCTCAACCACATCACAGACAAATGTGTGATCCCCTTTAGGTTTTTCTGCTTGTTTCTTTGTTTGTTTAATTGAAAACTTTAGGAAGAAGCAGAATCTGTCTTGAGGACCTTAAGAGTACAAGGCAAAGGAATACCAGGAAGAATGGCAAAGGCATTTGACTACTAAATTTGTATCCGTCCAGGTCGACTGCATATGCCCATGCTGCAGAATGACAAAGTAGATGGCTGGAACAGCAAAGGGTTCAGCAAGAGAGATAATAAGACAAGTTGAATAAGGAACAAGGGAGATCATAGGGAAGAATACCCTTTCATAGATATTTCCAGAATCACTGGTGGCCCCAGTATCAGAATCTACCCGCCTTCAATTGTAGCAATGCTGTACCCTAGGTATACATACCTTAACCTTATTAATAATTTGTTTCAGACATTTCTTCCTTAAACTTATTTCTAATGCATTGTTTAGACTTATTCCGATTCAAACAGAAGGCCCACGTTATAAAACAACTTACAACTGAGAGTCTGTCTGAAACTATGAAAATCATCGAACTGTTGTGCCTAGCATTTTCCAAAGACACTGACTTGTGTGAAATACCTAAAACAGCATCCTCCAAAGTATGTTACTCATACTGTAGTGGTGATCACTCAAAGTCTACTTGATCTCTCTCAAGATGTTTAATTTCACATAGTTAAAATAGAAAACAAAGGTTATATATCTTCTGGAAACGCTGAGTTGGTATAAAACGTGCTTCTATATTGCCTGACTTCTCTAAATCTTTAACAGACCAAAGTGTACTGTGAATGCACAAGAGTGAAACACAGTACGCAGTGTTTCTCCAACCTATTTGCACAGAAAGCTACTTGTTTTTGGAGCCTGCCTCAGGACATGTGTGCCACAGGCTACACTTTAGGAAACACAGATGTAGAATTTACTCAGTAGGTTGAATCATACTTTGAGCAGAAGATATACTTCTCCGATCATATAAACAGATGCTTTTCTCTTTGAATTGAGACTCCCCCACCTAATCTGTATAGAAGTTAGTGCTTAATGGGGAAGGATGTTGAAGACAACCCATCCTTGGGCTTGACAAATAGTGAATACCACTGTAGTTGGCAAAGGGTTTCCCTCAATATCTGAATTGCTTTTCCCTCTAGAGCAGTACAGTCTCTGTTGCCAAATCACAGGAAAACACTGCTTAGTAATAGCTGATGCTATAACAGCTAAATCTTCTAAGCATTTTTAACTATATAAATGCATCTCGCCCCCAACAACAATGATCAAGCCAGGAAGCTTCCTTTGAACTTTAAATTGACTTACATTTCAAAGAGTTCAAGAGCACCTCCCAACCCCACATCCCTGAGGTTTGGGCTCTAAATGGGGCCAGTGACTCGCTAAAAGCGCCCTCTGACCCAGAGCTCTGTTTCCTTTAGATACTGAAGTCCAATAAAGCCACTTTATAGCCATGGAGGAAATGAACAGGCTGTTGTTCTCAAAGAATGTGAAGGCCTCACCTGTGCCCTGGAGATAGGAGCTTTATGAGTCCTGGGGTACGGGGACAGCCCCGGATGTGTGCTGTCTCCAGAGAAACAAGTTGATCTGAGGTTTTTCCTGATGAGTTGGAAACCCTGCCACATGTCATGCAGTGCTTATTTCTTTGGCAGGTTTTATATTCTCTGGTGTCATTCAGCAGTTTCATGAGAGCGAGACAATGGATTGAGAAGCAATAAAGGAAATTCTTCCCATTCTTTAAGGTATGAGTCATCTTTACCATTGAAACCTTTGGTCAATGTCTGAAGAGAAGAGACAATGTATACTTTTTTTGGGGGGTGGGGTGAGGTGGGGAGACTTGTCAAATGGGGTGCTTCCATTAAGGAAAGAAAGATGGTTAGGGGTATATTAACACGCACTATGTGATTTGATTGCATTTTCTCTCACTCCAGTTCCCGTGTGTGCTGCCAGAGTGAACCATGGGTTTGTGAGAACTGTCATTATCAGTTCCTAAGAGGAAGGGGCAGAGTGGCATTAAGTAGGCCATCCACACATTATGGCATCTATGTTAGAAACAGTAATACTAGTTCACATTACTGAGCATTGATTCTGTGCAGACTCTTAAATGCTTTGCATATATTTATTCCTTCAATATGCATAGTGGCACCGTGCAGTAGATGTGGAAGATTGTGCAAAATAACTGCACGTCACTGCCTCTCCCTGGATCCTTGCCCCTTTCCAATGTGACTTTGCCACTTTGCATCAAGAGGTAGAGTCTATATCCTTGCCTTCTGAATCTGGGATCACTTCCTTACGGTCCTTTGGTCAGCCAGGCGAACTAGGAGCTGGCTGGTCTAGGGTGGCCCTGGCTGGGATGGCTCCTAGCTTCCATGGGGTCTCTCATCCTTCAGGTGAGTAGCCTGGCTTGTTCACATGGCTGGGCAGGGTCTAAGAGAAGAAGTGGAAATGCAAGACCTTGCTGAGGTCTAGGCTCATAGCTGACACACAATACTTCTCCTAAAGGCTATCAGACAGAGAAAGTCATAATGGCCAACTCAGATTGAAGGAGTAATTGAACCCAGGAATCAGATTTGGAGTGCTTTGTTCTTTGGTCAACATGCCTCTGAAAATCATGGTAACCACCCAATGGGGCTATTTCCTAATCCCCTCTGCTAGGAGTGCCCCTGTGCTCATTGCTCATTATGGCGTTGATGGCTTATTTCACTTCCCTATTTAGGGGCCTTTGGGGATTCCAAAAATGACTTCTCAGAAGCCATATTTACACCTGACCCAAGAAGGAAAGGCCTGCAGTGTCTAAAGTAGTTACAAAACATCTGTGTGATTACAGTGGGGTCTGTTTTGTTCTTTTTCCCTTTTTCCTTTTTTTTTTTTTTTTGTGCCTCTGCCTTGTTTCATTTTATGGCCACTGCAAACCGATGCTGGAACAGCAGGTTGAAATGCCTTTCAAGCACTTTGATTACCACCATGAAAACAAAGTGCTTTCTGGCCTTGAGTAGACACAACGTCTGAGAATTATTACAGTCAGTCTTTGCCTGTGATTCAACGAAGCTCCCCAATTTCATAGCAAGCACCATAGCAGACTTCCCAATTCACAGCCTGGCATATACGCAAGATTCCTTGGAGTATCTTTAAGATCTTGGATCGTATAAAATAGCTCCCTCCCATAAAAGCACACACAAACTTACCACTGTTGAATGTTTTTTAAGTAGAATCAGGAACAAATCTGTGACCTTGTGGCCCCGAGGTGGGAACACTATCTATAAAGTTGCCCAGACCTTCTGCCTGTCAGTAGGATGTTTTCATTGAACATGGGTATAAAAAAAGAAGGAGCCAGGATAGGCCAACATTTTTTACATGCCACAGCTCGGTTTATACATTTTAAACCTTGTTAACATTTGCTAACAGGAAAGTTAAGAACTTGGAGCTATAAAAACAGGAATGCCTTGCTAACTAAATAAATATATGTGTGAACCCTGGGTTTTGCTCCCTGCTCTGGACTGGCTTGTGATCATGCAAAAGGAAAAAGGGAAAAAAAAAAAGAAGCCTAGCTTTGGCTTGTAAAATCTCTAGTAAGTCCTTGGAGTTTTCTTTCCTTTGCATGTTTCTCTGAGTTTCTGTTGATTTCATCTTTTGCAGAATTCAAATTCACAGGAGTCATTTAGTTGTTCATCAACAGTAGGGTTTTGAGGACTCTAAAGCATTTAGAGTTGCCCTCGCAAAATCAGCAAAGTCACACTAAGAATGTGAAACAGCAGAGAGAAGTGAGTCCTGGCCATATGATATGCTTTCACTTTTGGAAAAAGAATCACATCAGGCATCCTTTTCCCCCAGCACTTTTCATCAACTTCTATCTGTATATTTTTTCTGGGGGCTTATAAACCATTTCCTCTCTTCTGTTTCCTGCTGCCTACACTAGTCTCTGCCACTTCCTTGCAGTAAACAGCTTCCTTGCAGACAGCAAACAGCATCATTGCTTTATTTAGCATAAATGAACTCATGAGTCTTCACTGAGAAGCTGAAGCACTTGTTTCTCCCTCTGTCTCTCTGTCTTGTCTCTGTTCTCCACCCATTTTCAAGGTTCGAAGACATATGTACAAATAACATATTGAAAGCAGTAAGCTAGAGAATAAAAAATAAATAAATATATAGTGAAACCAAAGGCAGTTTAAGCAAATACATCTTTGGTAGAAAATGACTGTGTTGGCTATTATTTGGCCCATTAATGAAAGTTCATTTTACTCCATTGAAAATCTGTTTCCAAAACCTAACTTCTCTGAGCTGAGGAAAAAGGCCAGGTCCAGGGCAGTAGCAGAATCCAGGGATGTTAAGCAGTGCAAAAGCCTTTAACTCACAGATGCCTGCATCCACTTTACACAGACAAAGCAGCTGACCCTCATCACCCTAGAAGGTAGGTACCATTCTCTGCCTTCTGTAGATGAGGAGACAAGCTCAGAGATGTCAGAACTGACCTTCCCAAGACCACACAGATAATAAGCCTCCACGCTGATAATCTGAACCCAGGCTGTCCTTGCTTTCCGACCTCCTCAGGCACCATAGGAGAGAGACTATTGCCTGGCCTTCCTTCATCAGGTCACACAGAATGTCTCAGGGGCCCACCATCTAAGCACCTATAACCCCTAAATCCAGGGTCTCCTTTTTTCCTCTCGACAGCTTTGCCATCTCCTCACAACAGCTGCCTGTTACCCTTCCTGAGGGGCGACATCTTCACCAATCACCGCTCCCCCATCCCCAGCCTGAGAGGAGGCCCTTCCTAGACAGGGCCAGCCTTCAGCCTTCACCGCTGCTTCACTCTCAGGAATCCTCTCCCCTCACCGGTGCTTTTGGAAACAAAAGCTTATCTCCCTCCAAGGCTCATCCTGCTTCCCTTTCTGCTCCAGCCCCTGTTGCCATAGACTGTCTTGAGGGGACGTGACACTGGATTTCCAGCCCCTGGTACCTTCCCCTTGTGGATACCCTGGCGTGGTGGCCCCTCGACCTACCGGCAGCCACTCCTCCCCTCTGGACAGCATCTCTAGTTATGAGTTTCTTGGATGGTGGACTGGTGAAAGGCCAACTAGAGACCTGCTGGCTTAAGAAGGGGCTCTGGCATCCTTTGCTTTGCCACTCTGGGGTCTTCAGAGTTTCCACTTAGCATCCAAGTCCTGTTTCCTCAGACTGTGGCCTGAGGGGAATTTCTGTGTGCGTCCAGAACAACTTCCCAAGGTGCCCTCATGTTATCAGGACAGTGGGTGGCTGCCTTCCTTTACTCCATGAAGGCTCCTGAATGGGTAGAGATGTAAATAGTTAGGAAGACTTATGAAAACTTGGAAAAACAGTCTCAGGAAGTAATGCCTGAACCCCAGGGGAGAGCTATGTGGCTGGAGGGCCTGAGGCCACGTCTCCTCAAGGCAGAGCTTGAGAAGGGAACTGGAGTGTGTGTGAGTCATTGCGAGAGGTCTCTCAGGAAAAAGAGAACAAGAGAAGCAGAGGAGGCAGAAGAAGGAGGTAGGATGTGGTCTCAGCTAAAGTCTAGCCTCCATCTGATCCCATGGAGAGTTCTGGAGCTGGGTTTACACTAGACTTTCTCTCACTTGGAGACAAGGAGCTGGCCTTTGGTCACTGCCATCAGTTAGATACTAGCTGCAGGATGCCCCAGGTTGAGGAAATAAACTTCTGGGGAAGTTGGCACTTTTGGTCAAGGGCAATCCTTCAGAAAAGGGGTGGTGGACAGAGAGAGCACCTATCATTGGACACTCACAGCAGCTGGAGTATGGATGCACTGTTTTGATAAACAGGATTTGATGGTGACTGAGAATGTTCACTACACAGTTCACAGGAACATAACCATCCTTTCCCATGAGACGTCCTTAAGAGAGTGGAACCTTGGTTCATTCCTAGAAAACCCCAAATCTAGCTTTAGTAAGCCTGAGAAGAAGCCTGAGTAATATGGTTTATTGCTCATGGTGTGTCCACATTCCATATTGGAGTGCTTAGAAAAAGTTATATGGTCTTAGTACCTTCGCCAAAAAACACACTTAATAGGTAGACATTTAATTAAAATATTAGAATGGAGAAGAAAAATAAATTAGTATGCAATGACTCTTTATTAATATTTGACTCAAACTGGGCCAAAAGGAAAGGAAATCTAATATGTTTGTTATTTACAACTCAATTGTTGATCTTATTAGGAAAGGAAATCTCAGAACTTCAGAACAGGAAGGGACCTTGGGTACCATCTAGTCTAACCCTCTCATTTTACAGATAAGGAAACCAGGACCCATGGAGGTCAAGGTCTATGGACTGTGGTTTTGTGTGTCTTCCTTTCTCTGTGATGGTAAGTATACTAATGGCCAGACCAAACAGTGTTGTTTGGTTCACTTACTTCACTTACACACATTTGAAAGAGCCCCTGCATCTGGAAGGCCCATCAGATGGGAATCGATCCCCCTGGGATGGTGGTAACTTGAATAAATATCTTGCTATGATCAAAGCATCTTTGGGAGCCATTAGCTCTCTAGAGCAATGCCCTGTTGAAATCTGTGGAAGAATTGGATGCAAGCTGTGGAAGACTTTTTAATAGCGTTCCAAGTTCCCATATTAGATTCTACTCTTACAAATTTCACCTTGGCTGTGACCTCAGCATTCTCGTGTGTAAAATGAAGCCACTGATGTCCACCCTCCCAGAATGGCAGAGTGGCTCCGAGGTTCCCATAAACAGCATAAATATATAGTCTTGTAAATCTAAGAGGAAGATTCAAGGTTGGCTTATTTAGTACCCTCATTATACTTTTTGACGAATAAATTCAGGACAGTTAAGAGAATTCTCTAGGGTTACTAGGAGGAATTGGACATAATCTCTAATGTAACCAGGTCCCTTCAGCCTGGATTTTTTAAATAAGCAGAATTATTTATAACTTAAGATATAAGGGCAAAATCATATATAGCCAATGCCCACTATAAAAGTCTTAAATTTACAGAGTGCCTGACTCTGTGTTTTCACTTTGACAGACCCCACAGGAACCGATTCCAACAAAGTTAGCTGCAGATCCATCTCCCACTTTACTTATGATGAAAAGATTGTTTGAACCTTCTTACCAGGCTCTGGAATATTATTCTATAAGTCAAAAGTGTTTTAGAGTCAAATGCTAAATGACTTCAAAACTGAAGGTAAGCTCCATGCTCCAGCCCCAGTAACATTAAACCAGGTAAGGCCGAAAGTCACAAAAGCTCATGCCCTCAACAAATGCTGGGCAAGTCCCTTCCATGACATTTATAACCAGTCATCACAGACCTGGCAGGCTCTTCCTAACACAAAGGTCCCATTAATATTTGGTTATTTTTCAAGGAAAAAAAGAAAGGCTAAAGCCCACCCTGCCTTCTCATGATAAGTCACAATCATTAACTTACTGTATCGTGTGCCTAATCGATACTATTCTGTGCAAGATGCACTTTGTAAATGTTGGTTTGATGGATGGATGAATGAATGAGTGTTTATAGAAGAACCAACCCTATCTGATAAGAGAGCTGTCTGTTCAGTATTAAATCATCATCCAGTGCAGACTTAAGGTAAAGCAAGTGAGGCCAGTCTTCTGAAAACTGGAGCGGGTCTTCAGTATTTACAAATACACTATCTCCAAGGTTTGGTTTTGCTAATTTGCTCCTGCCAGAAAGTGAATAGAAGGTCTATACTCAGTACATCTTAACAGGAGCCAAAGTCATTCTATTCCCTCAACCAAATCCTAATAAAACGCAACATGTTTAAACCAATTGAGAATTTGAAATAGAGGTTAGTTCTTTCTGCTTTCTATGTTTCTTCTTAGTTACTGTTGAAAGAGCTAGGATATAAGTTATGATTTGCCAAATTTACTTAAGTGATTTTTGATCCTGATTAAGACCTTGGGATTAGACACAAACAGAATGCAGATTTAATAAAATCAAACCATAGGGGAACAAAAGTTGCTACCCCAAAATGTATCTCTTTGGCTTGAAGATTAGCTTGGGCTGATTGTTTTTAAGAAACAAAAGACTCAGGAAGAGCTTTTACCTCCTCCCCTTAACTGTCTCAAAGAATTTAGATAAAGAGCCTATAGATAAATATAATATAATGTGAACTTCGTGTTGTAGACTGGGGGAAACTTAGTAAGGCCTATTTGGTCAAAGTCCTTTCTGTGTCCCATTGTCTTTGCATGGCCCAGCAGACATTTGTTTACCGAACTTTTCTCTTTCATCTTCCTGTAACTTGCCTTCCTTCCCTTTTTCTGTTTTTCTTGTGATTGGTTTTTCTTTTTTTTAACATCTTTATTGGAGTATAAGTGCTTTACAATGGTGTATTAAT
Source organism: Physeter macrocephalus (assembly GCF_002837175.3). Classification (NCBI taxonomy): domain Eukaryota; kingdom Metazoa; phylum Chordata; class Mammalia; order Artiodactyla; family Physeteridae; genus Physeter; species Physeter macrocephalus. The sequence goes on from NC_041227.1 coordinate 36,146,918, forward strand.
TTCTGGTTTATAACAAAGTAAATCAGCTATACATGTACATATATCCCCATATCTCCTCCCCCTTGCCCCTCCCCCCCACCCCCCCTCTCCCACCCCCCT
>NC_041227.1:36147233-36181212 GCF_002837175.3 Physeter macrocephalus
CCCACTAGCTATCTATTTTACATTTGGTAGTGTATATATGTCCATGCCACTCTCTCAGTTTGTCACAGCTTACCCTTCCCCCTCCCCATATCCTCAAGTCCATTCTCTAGTAGGTCTGCATCTTTATTCCCGTCTTGCCCCTAGGTTCTTCATGACCTTTTTTTTTCCCCTTAGATTCCATATATATGTGTTAGCATACGGTATTTGTTTTTCTCTTTCTGACTTACTTCACTCTGTATGACAGACTCTAGGTTCATCCATCTCACTACAAATAACTCAAGAACTTCCTTCCCTTTTACGTCCAAATCCCCTACCCCCTTGTCCTTCTCTCAAATGGAGTATAGGCTTCAATTGCCTAACTGTCCTTGGGCCCCACGCTCTTATGGAACCCCCCAGCCCACCACCACGTGCGTAACTGAAATTAATTTTCTCCTGCTAACCTATCTCCTGTAAATTTAATTCTTAAACCAGCCAGAAGAACCTAGAAGGACAGAGGATAGAAGGATGGTTTTTTCTTTCCCCACACAACTCCCAAAGGACTTGTTTGTGGTTTTATTCTCTGTGCTACATTGACTATAAAACTGGCCCCAGTGCTCCATCCTACCCTTTGCAATGGGACTTTGAAGCAACTCCGGTTAACAAGTGGAGTCTATTTCTCCACCCCTGGAATCTGGACTGGCCTCATGACTTGTTCTAACCAACAGAAGGTGGCAAAGTGATGGGCTTTGAGCCCAAGCCTCCCCAGGCCTTGCATGTCTTGCTCTTCCAGAAAACTCCTTCCTCATGAACAAGCCTGGGCTAGCCTTCTGGAGAGTGAGAGACCACGTGGAGGAGAAACCAGTTGCCTTAGTCACGACCACTGAAGACCAGTCGGTAGACAAGTGACCACTGTATATATTAGACAGTCCACTCCAGATCAGCAGGCTGCCTGATGCATCTACGGCTGACCACAGATGCATCAGTGAGCTCAGTTAAGACCAGAAGAATCATCCAGGGGACCCAGAGCCATGGAAACAGCAATATGTGCTTATTGATTTTTAAGACATTGAATTTTGGGGTGCTTTGTCATGTAGCAATAATTATTGACACAGGTAGTATAACTGAGACACAGAATATAAGACTGGTTTATTGTATGAGAAAAGTTCTTGATGGCATTTAGTCTGGATACTGGAGATTTAACCCGAGAATGGGGTAGGTATTTCACTGCAGAAGAGACAAAATGGGTACATGATAGCTGAAAGAAGCGTTACATTTTTCTATGCAGCTGTAAGTTATAAAATGGCTACCAATGCCAGAAAGTTTCAGGAAGACAGACATTGGATAAAATTTTCCTGATAGTTCAAGCTGTACAGAGATGGGCAAGGTCGTTTGGAAATGTGAGGGGGTTCTTGTCACTATGAGTTCAGTGAAGCTCAACTGGAGGGTTAAATTTCCAAGGAGCTGTACTCATTCTGGGATGTGTTAATCACCACTCCTAAGGTTGAAGTGGTTAAAAAAACATTTAAAAAAAAAAGTCCAACTCAAACCTACTTAAGCCAGTAACACCCAAGATATCTCCCTATCTCTCTCTCTCCTTTTCTCTTCACTTCTCTCCTCTCCTTTCCTCTCCTCTCCCCTCTCCTCCCTTCCCTTCCCCTCCTTTTCTCTCTCTCTCTCCCTCTCTCCCTCTCTCCCTCCCTCCTTACCTCCCTCCTTATTTCTGAATCTCTCTGTCTCTTTTCTGCACTGGCGAATTTTCAGGCAAGATTTCTTCATGTATAGTGGCCCTAGGCTCTCAAACCTTATATATCCTATAGAAATCCCCATAGAAACACACCATTTTTCTGAAATACGTTTTCTCCCCCAATGTCCTAGAATTGAGATCACATTATCCTGAATTGGGTCACACATCCAACACAAGTCACATGGTCAAGCTGCCCCAAATCAAGGGTGGGGAGGGATTCACTCCACCTATGATGAGGTCACAGAAAGGATGTTGGTACAGGGAGGGATGAAGAATTAGAGTCAAAAATTAAAAAAAAAAAATCCCACTCCAATGGTGGGGCTCACTTCCAAAAAGGTCAAGTAGGGAAAATTCAGCCTTATCCAAATTATATAGGATGTGAGTGGGGTGAGGTGCTCCCCCAGAGTAAATGTGAGACCCATCAGCAGAAAACAAGAAGAGTGGATCCTCAACAAACAAAAAAGAATGTGTCCTCTACTGGATGTGGTTAGATTAAAGGACTTTACGATCCTTTCTAACATTTGTTCTGGCAGTTCTTCACAGTGAGAATGAAGTCAGCCTAAAGGATGTGGACTCAAGGATTCAGGGAAGTCAGCCTCCTTGAGGCAATTAGGTTCAATGCAGCTCAAAAGTACTCAATGAGCGCTTAACCATGTGGTGGGTGCTGGGTGAGGTGCTTTGGGTGCTGTGGCTCACCAGCCTCAAATGGTAAATACTTTCCTTCCTGCTACGCCACCATCTGAAAATGCCATAACAGATGTGCAAACCTCCTGTTTTCCTTCCTGTCTTCCTAGCCTCCTTCTCTCCTTTCTTCTTTTCTTGCTTGGTTCTGCTCTTAGTGGCAGGTGACTGAGTTGATCATATTCTTCATTTCCTGATATGTGATCATCCTTGTCCCACATCCTTTCCTATTTGATTTGTTTATTCTCTTTCATCTCTATTCTCTTTTTTAAAAATAAAGTTTCTTTTTATTTATTTATTTATATATATATTTTTGGCTGCGTTGGTTCTTTGTTGCTGTGCACAGGCTTTCTCTCGTTGCGGCGAGCGGGGGCTACTCTTCGTTGCGGTGCGCTGGTTTCTCATTGCGGTGGCTTCTCTTGTTGCGGAGCATGGGTTCTAGGCACACGGGCTTCAGTAGTTGTGGCTCGCGGGCTCTAGAGAGCAGGCTCAGAAGTTGTGGCACACGGGATTAGTTGCTCCACGGCATGTGAGATCTTCCCGGACCAGGGCTCGAACCCGTGTCCCCTGAATTGGCAGGCAGATTCTTAACCACTGCACCACCAGGGAAGTCCCTCTTTCATTTCTATTCTCTATCCTCATTCCCTTCATCCCAGATGCAACAGGACTGTATTTAATAAGTAGCTTTGGGTTTATATGTGTTTTTGGAGAAAGTGTATTTTTACATACTGCATTTTAAATTTCCTTAATTTTTATACATTATATGATTTGTATACATATTTTTATGCATACATATTTATATGTAACACATGTGTATACATATATATATGTAACACATATACATATACATATAGTTTGGTTTTCTACTGCCCCTCCCTGTTCTAGATTTTCAGTCCACCCAGGTTTCTTTGTTTATATTGAGTTCAGTAACTTCTCACTGCTGCAGGTAAAGTTTTCCATCCCATAATTTTTTAAGGAGCTCTAAATGTTAATATCCTTTATAGAAGTGACTCACCATTGTGCATAAATGACTGATACCCGGTCCTGAAACAAGTCTCGACAGGAGACTGCCCTGCACACCTGAAATGGAACGTGGAATGAGGGAAAGGCAGATGCGAGGGCCATCGAGTCCCCCGTCACTACCATCCATAGGATGGTTCCTCTGAGATTCTAAGAAGACCTGGCTCATCTACTGACCTTGACAGTGAACAGAAATAACAGCCCAGTTTTTTTAGAGAGTGGGAAACAAACCACAAATCATCCAGAATGGGAGCCAGAGCTCCAGACCCCAAACCAGCAGCACATACCAGGGAAAGTCCACTTGAATGAAACCAAACTGCCCCGCCAAAGGTTTCCGAAGACTTTTATCTGCCACTCCATTCTGAGCCTCATCAATATATGTGAGGCCTCCCTTTGAATGACAGGAATGAAGAAAAACAAAAAAACACTTTGAAAAATAATATTGTTTCCAAGGCCTGTCTCCTAAGCCAAATACAAAAAAAAATTTAATGTCTCAATAGCTGGGAGTTATTAAAATGCTTATGCAGGAGAACAAGTCATGTGCCAACTCTTCAAAAAGAGGTCTTGCCACTGGCACTCCTGGTTAGAAATAATTACAAGGAATTCATCATAATTTTGTCTTACAAAATTGCTCACCATTGAAACCTGGTTTTGAGGGAGATCAGGTTACCTTGTTAGAATGCTCTTAAATGTTGATATACATTTTATGGAAAGTATGCATTTACACATATACGTGAATATACTCCACTACAAGGCAGGACTTTCTATGGGCTTATTTATTAGATTATACACTGTACTGGATTGAATTTTTGACTCTAATTCTTCATTCCTCCCTGTACCCACATCCTTTCTGTGACCTCATCATAGGTGAAATGTATCCCTCCCTACCCTTGATTTGGGGCAGCCTGGCCATGCGACTTGTGTTGGCCAATGGAATGTGCATAGAAGTAACTGTGGAACAATGCTGAGTCTAGGTCTCAGTAGGCTCTGCTTGATTTTCGGCATTTCTGTCATCCCCATGACAGATTTCCCCAGGGCCATTCTCCGGACTCCAGAAGAAACACACTAGGGCAGGCCAGAGCCCAGCCCTGAGTGAGGAGCTAAGTTAAGCCAGACCTTTAGCTCAAGGCAGAGCTGCCAAATGAACCCACAATCGGTCCGTGGACCCCCAGCCAACCCACAGATGCTGGTGGGAATAGATGATTGAAATGTCATGAATGTGATATTGCTTGCAACATCATGGTCAATGCTTGAAATATCATGGTCTGTTTTCTGACATGTTAAAAAATATCTCATCTGAATGTAATTATCATCAGTCTCTTTTAAGACATTCATGTTGGAGTCAGGGGTATCTCCCCATTTCCATTTATTTTTAAGTATACATTGCTGTTCCAAAGTGTGACAGACTGCTGTCAAGAGATTTTATGAGGCAGATCACCTTCCGAAGCATTTCTTTTTCAGTTTTGGACTACAGTAGTGTAGTACAACAGTCTGCCTATAATAATTCTGCTCTTATCAGTAGGAAACAGTAAACTGTTTTTCATTGTTTCCCTTAAATGTCATTTATTGCAGATATGGAAAGAAATGAAAGAGAATAATGGACCCAATGACTCCCAGCTTGTTTTGGAGATGTTATTATTCCTCAAGGGGAAGAGTAGTGAAGGATGAAAAGTCAACTGTTTCAGGCTTTGGGGGTCATATAAGCACCCATAAACCTGCATAGCAATTTCTGATAGGAATATGTCCTTCCTGTGGTGAGGTCTGTCTGATGGTTTCTCCCTGTTCTGCTCTCAATTGCTAGGGACTCCTCTATATCCCTTAGGACATTTCTAGGCTGCAAACTGAGCTCTGCATCCTGGAGAAGCAGTTTATCAAAGTAAACACCTACTATATGCCACCTACTATATGGCACATACTCTTGTAGATACTGAGGATATACACCACAGCTGAGATTAACACAGATAAGTGTTTCTGTTCTTAGGAAGCTTCATTTTACTCATGGGACGTGAACTATAAAGAACTGAAATTCAGTACAATAGTTTCAGATAGTGCTAAGTGTAATAAAGCAAACAGAGCAGGGTAATGGAATAAAGTATGAGGTGGTCAGAGAAGGCCTTTTTAAAGAGGCCTAGACCTGAAATATCAAAAGGAACAAAGCATAGTAAGATCTGGGGAGAGGGTGTCCCGGGCAGCAGAAAAGCCAGAACAAAGACTCAGAGGCAGAAACACAGTTGAAGATTTTGAGAACTGAAATGGTCAATGTATATTGACCATAGCAAACAAAGGGAAGAGAAATATAAGATGAGATCAAAAACTTAGACAAGGACCACATAATAAGGTCTTAAAAGCAGGAGTAAGAAATTTGTATTGTGTTCTAATGTCAACAGGTAGCATTGGCAGCTTTCAAGCAGGGAAGTGACATGATCTGATTTGCACATGATCTGGATTTTAGAAACCATCACTCTAGCGGCCACATGAAAAATGGATTCTAGGGAAGTAACAGTGGAAGTAGGGAGACCAAATAGAAAGCGACTGCAGGTACCCAGGGACCGAGGGTGGCAGCCAAGATGGTATGATGTGGTCAGATCAGAATTTTGGAGGCAGAGCCAACAGGACATATGTAGACTGGAAGTAGGTGGGGAAACAGAGAGAGAAATCTAAAAGATACCCTTGAGTTGATGGCCTGAGATAATGTACAGATCATTTTGTTGTAACTGATAAGAGAAATACAAAGAGTAGAGCAGGTTCTGTGGGGAAATCAGAGTCTGTCTATTCTGTATATTACTTTTGAAATACTAGTTAGACATTCACAACTCAACTATGACAATTATAGGGAAACTTGGATTTAGGAGTTTAATGTGGGAAAACAAGTCACTTGCAATTCCAGTACTAAGAGCTTCTCTCAGAGATATAATTACACTTTTAATCATTCTCTTCTACATTCTATCAGATAAACTATTTGCCGCAATCAATATATTTATTTAATAAGACTCTGAAAAGTATCTCATGACATGCAGGTACAAATGCAACGTGGCCATTGGTTGGTTATTTTTAAGGCAGGCCCTACTTACTTTGCCCTAAGATACTAGTTTGGTGACTTAAACATTTTTGTTCCATGAGGCAAATGATTGGAGCAGTCATGGAGAAGCAGCAGCTAGGGATCTGGTCCCTAAATACTTGGCCACCTCTCTCTACTGTCCACACACACACACACACACACACAGAGCACAAACTTCAACCCAAGATTTCCACTTTTATAGTGGACTTCCTCCAGTGACTTTATTTGAATAAAGAGTCATATGAATTTTAAATAACTTGGCATCCCCTGCCCCCAAACTCATGCTTTGACTGGAATGCTTTCTTTTACCTCTCAGCATGTGCAGTACTTGGCTGTAAGTAGACTCTATTTATACCTTTCTCTCTTTTTTTGGTATTTTTAGCCAATCTGTATCTTGAGCCAAGATGCCTCCACAGATTCTAAGAACTGAAATAACCCTGGGTTCAGGGGCCTCATGTCAGCCTGCAGCTGAATGAGCGTTAATGAAGCAAATCTGTAATTAGCTGGAAAAGCTGTGGCAACCAGATCTGGCACTATTTCCAACACTGATGCCACGGGGACAAACTTCCATGTCACACATTTTATGGTATAGAGCTGAAAATCACTCTGATATTCCCAAAATGATGATGGGATCAGAAACACCATAAGCCCTAACCAGTATGAGAGGCATGTCCTAAAACCAACTGTTCATTTATAAATATCTTGAAGAGACCCTGGATTTCATTTGTGTGCACATTGTATTGAGCAGGGGTCTTATTACTCTCCAAGGAAACTAATAATGTAATACATACTGGGCTGACAAAAAATAAGAAGTGGGGCTTCCCTGGTGGCGCAGTGGTTGAGAGTTCGCCTGCTGATGCAGGGGACACGGGTTTGCGCCCTGGTCCGAGAGGATCCCACATGCCGCGGAGGGGCTGGGCCCGTGAGCCATGGCCGCTGGGCCTGTGCGACCGGACCCTGTGCTCCGCAACGGGAGAGGCCGCGATAGTGAGAGGCCACAGCAGTGAGAGGCCCGCGTACCGCAAAAAAAAAAAAAAAAAAGTGACCAAGGGATTAATATGTGGCAGAAATGGCTAGGAGATCACCCAAAAACCCATGCCATTCTTTCCTTAATATAAAGTTGTACTAGGAAGTGGCTGTCTAGCTGGGGACTACATTTCCCAGTTTCCCTTGCAGTTAGGTGGAGTCATGTGACTGTGTTCTTGCCTGTGGGATGTTAGCAGAAATGAAGGTCATTCCTGTAAGACTGAATCATAAAAAAATTTCATTTGTGCTATTCCATGACCTTTCCCCCTACTGACTGGCTGAAATGGGACTATTTCACAAGAAAATCTTGGAAGTCATGTGTTGAAGATGACAGAGCATCCATTTGCCTTGATCCTTGAATTGCCACAATGATAAGAGCCACCTGGTGCCCTATTTACCTGTCCAGTACTCCTGTTTGAGCAAGAAAGAAGACTCTATTGTAACACTTTACGTTACGTGTTAGAGCCTATTCTAATTAATATAGAATGGCAATTGTGGAAGTCACTCAAGATGAAGACCACCCCTAATATCTCCAAAATTAATCAGAAATGGTTTCTTTTTTTTTTTCTTACCACTTTTAATGGCATTACACTTTTGAGAATATATAGTGTTTGGAAAAATTCTATGCAGGATAATGGCTGTTCTACACAGGGTTGAATCAACACTGATGTTACCAAGCCACATGGCAATCTCAAGAACTATCAGGCTATTGGTAGTTGACATCTCTTCCTTTGCCTAATCAGCATCAATAACTCGTTTTGTAATAATAACATCTTGGTTTTCCTTTGGGGAACTACAGTTCTCCTGTTGCATACATTTTCAGTGGGAATGCCAATCATGATACTCCATTCTTTCTTGGTCAAGAGTTGACTAGACCCTCTGTACCTGGGATCTCTAATAGAATGTCAAGCAGACTGTAAGAGGAACTAAAAATGGTCATTACCAATTCATTTGGACAGATGAACTCTGAAAACCATTATTTCCTACTTTCTAGATCCCCAGAGTTAGCCTCTGTCCCTGAGTCTTTTCTGGTGTTTCCTTCAATTCTCTGAACTTCCGAATTTCCTTTTAATACATTATTTTTATTTATATTTTATGTTATTGTTGTATATTTGTTATTTATTGCTGCAAAACAAATTACCCCCAAACTTTAAAAAACAATAAATATTTATTATCTCACACAATTTCTATGGGTGAGGGATTCAGGAGTGGCTTAGCTGGGTGATTCTGGCTCAGGGTCTCTCTCATGAGGTTGCAGTCACATGTCTGCCAAACCATCAATCAACTGAGAGTCTGACCAGAGAAGAAGCATCTACTTCCCAAGTGGCTCACTCAAACGGTTGACAAGTTGGTGCTGGCTGTTGGCAGGAGGCTTCAGCTCTGTTCCTCATGGGCTCTCTTGAGTGTCCTCATGGCATGATAGCAGGCTTCTCCCTGAGGAAGTATCCATGATACCAAGATGGAGCTGAAATGTCTTTTTATGACCTAGCCTCAGAAGTTGTACATTGCCATTTATTTCATATTCTACTGGTTACACAGGGTCAGCCTTGATTCACTGTGGGAGGGGTCTCTACAAGGGTGTGAATATCCGGAGGCAAAGATGATTGGGGGCCATCTCAGAGCCTGCCAAGCATGTGGGGTTAATTTCTGTTTCTTGCAACCACAAAAACCTAGTTGAGGTACCTGATTAAGTTGAAAAAGTGCAGGCTGTTTTCACATATCCTTAAGAACAAGTCTAAGATGTAGAAGAATTTAACTTCTGAGAGAAAAGTTCCCAAGAATTTGGCAGTACTCTTTGGACAATATATAGTTTTATTACGTTCTATATTCCCAACTTACATTCAACTTTGATTATGGTGACTATAAAATTTTCTATTGTGATGATCTCCCCAAATCCTGGGAACCTTTAATAACACCACTCTACAAACTTTAAAGATGGAGAGACTAACCCCAAAACCACATATCTTAATCCATGGCATGTGTCCACAGTAACTCCCTAATCTGTCACATTTCCAAAAGATTATCTTCTTAGATGAGTATTTGCGGTAATCCTTTGAGAGATATCAACATAACAATATAAGTTGTTCATTTTTCTTCTGTTAGTCATAGTATCAGATTAAAATTATTCCATTGAGTAAATTAGCATCAAAGAGAGCTGGGTCGTGTAATCCAAATTCCTTGTTTTACAGATGAAGAAACTGAAGCCCATAAAGATTATGCAAGGTTCCCATGGCCACACATTCAATGCAAGAGGCAGAAGTTGAACCCAAGTATCCCAAGGCAAGAGCCGGAAGTTGAATCCATACCAACATTTTCCTCTATATAAGTTTAATCTGTGTTGTTTGACTAGTACCTTGGAAGTCAGTCTAATCACTCCTTTTGATATTTGATTGACCAGTAAGAGCATGTTATACTTCCTTCCAAACTTTATCAGAAGTAATAACAATAAATATATGAAAAAATTGTACCATATAATTACTTAATCCCACTTTAAACAGGAAATGGAGATCTGATGAGGCAGTTTTTTAAATTTTTCAATTAAAAGCAAAGGGAAAAAATAGATGTTTTCAAGATGACTTATAAGGTGTACAAACTAACTGTACACTTCCCTAAGTGAATTATAAAACCAATGAACTTCTACCTGGCATGTCGTCTTCATCTCAACCCAGGAGCTCTCAGTAGTTTTCAGCTTCTACAAACTATGTACTTGGAGAATGGGGGGCGGGGGGCGGGGGGGAGCTCTGGTTTGGAGTCAGGAAGAAGTCTTAAGAGGCAAATTGCCAAGAGAATGAGACAGAGAAATAAGTTTTATTTCTTCCTATTGAGTTCAGTAAATGACCTTGATGTTTCCTCTAGGGGTTCCTAGATAAGACAAATTATGCCTCCTTTCCCCAAGAACTCTTGAAATAGTCATATTTCAAAGCACAGGAAAGATTCTTTGCCATACACCTTCACCTCTGAAATTCTAGATCCTGGGATTTCAAGTCCAGCTTGAGTTGAAGACAAACTAGAGCAGGGTTTCTCAACTCGGAACTGTTGATATTTGGGGCCATATAATTTTTTGGGGTGGTGGGGTTTCGGGGGAGGCGGCACTGCCTGTGCATTGTAGGAGGCTTAGCAGCATCCGTGGCTTCTACTCAGTACATGCCAGTAGCACTCCTCCTCCAATTATGACAAACAATGTCTTCCGACACTAACAAAGTTCCCTGAGAGACAAAACCCACCAAGATTGAGAATTGCTGCTTTAAGGGAATGTTCTGGATCACAGAGGAGCCTCTGGATAAGAATTAAAAGCATAGACTTATTTTTCTGGATGTGGAGAGCACTTCAGGGGTACTTAATTTCTTTGCATCAAATAGTTATTTGGTACCTGTTATGCCCCAGACACCATGCTAGCCACAATGCCCAAAATATATACTCCCTAGCCTTGCACAGGTTTCACCAAGTTTGCTGTCACTTAGGCTATAGTTGAATTAGTTTGATTTATTCACTCCTAGAATTTTTCAGTGATGGTCTAATCAAATTCCCAAACCTCCAAGTTTGGAGTCAAATGCAGAAAACTGAGGTATGTCAAGATGATGACAACCAAGGAATTAATTCAGTGACACCACCACCAGAAAACAGCACTTAAATTCACAAACAAAATCGCTTGCATCCTAAAATTAGTTCTGATTCTCTCCTAGATTTCTTGAGCATTTTGTGAAAAGTTAAGTGAGACTTTTCTAAAACTGGAGTCAGATTTTTGCTCTGATAAATGATGATGTTTGCCTTGCCAGCCTGAGAACACAGCTTAATGGGGGGAGGTGGTGACACATGAAGCTCCATCAGAACAGCTTACAAGGGAGATCAGAAAGATAATGAAAACAGGGATGGGACTGTTCCATTCTTGGATCTGCTTGAGCCTGAAGTCATGAACTTGCTAACAAGTGAAACGAGGGCATTTCTAAATGGCTCATCTTCCACAGAGCCCCATGGTAATTTTAAGGCAGATTTCCCATCCAGACCTTATGATGTCGATTGAGGAAAATTGAATTGGAGTAATGAATCACTCCATAAATTTTAATTAAAACAATATACTCACATTTTAAACATTGATGGCCTCTGCCCCTCTGGGCTTCAGAACTTCAGAAGTGAATTTTTGGAGGCATTCAGAAACTTGAAAGAGCAAAACATGCACTTAAAACCTCTTTGTAAACCACTGACTCACCTTCTAGCTAGAGCAAAGAAATCCCAACAAATCAAAGTGAAACTCAGCAAGAAAAATGTACTTAAGGAGCATTACAAAGGAGCAGGGAAATCAAGGTGAAAATAGCTTCTAAGAAAAAGCAAAGTCAGAACAGACCCTTCTGCATGAACAAGGAAATTTAGGTGCAACATATACCCCCAAAACTTTAGAATGAAATGTGTTGATGGGAAAGGTGATTTAGTACGAAGAGTGTAGACTTTGGAGTCACAGAAGTGTTCAAATTTCAGCTCTGCCATTAATTAACTTTGTGACCTTGGGCAAATTACTCAATCCTTTAAGTCTTGTTTCTCCCAACTGTAAACTGAAGCTCTAATTCACTTCTTAAGGGTGTTTTAAGGACTAAATGTGATCATATATTTAAACTGTCTTTTCTATCATCTATGCTCCTTACATCATAGCCACAAATTTAATTTTCATTTCTTATTTTTCCCTATCTGAATCAAGTATGGAGATAAACTGTGGTACATAGGAGTGGAACCTAAACATATAAATACACTGACTTAATATTATATATATTTTGATGCTATGAATACAGATTTTTCAAGCAACAATGCTACATAATTGCAAAAACAGGAGCACTGGCATGAGACAACTTCATTTGAATCTTGAATTTACCACTAACTTTGTAATCTCGGTTATATTGTATCATAGCACTGTGCCTCAGTTTCCTCACATGTAAAATAGGAAACTACATTTTCTACATTATAGAATGTGGTGTGGGCTCTGAAAGACAATTAAAACCACATGATTAGTTGTAACTTTTAATGGAGAATACTCTGTAAAAATACTGAATCACTATGCTGTACACCTGAAACTAACATAACATTGTGAGTCAATTATTCAGTAAAAAATAATAAAATATATTTACAAATGAGATAGCATATAAAAGGCTCTTAGTAAACAATACATATTATAACAGAAACAATGATGTTCATAGCTCATACTTATGGGTATATGCATAACAGTTTTGTATCCACGTGTGTATATGTGTATAGTCTATTTGTAGATATCCTTCTAAAAGTTGTTTCCAATTTTTAAAAAGGCTCTATTTATTAGGAGAAAATTTGATATAATTCCTCATGTCTGCTAACAAAGTCAAAGTATGTCTTTATGCTGCATTGTTCAGACCTTATCTTTGATAAATTGAGCCCGAAGATATTAAGCTCTATGTAGTTGCTCTTCTCCAGCATTAGCCCTTTAATGTACCATTTCTGTTGCTGGATACTGTTTTGTGCTAATCACTATTAGCAAGTGAGAATACAGATTAATTAACACCTACTGTTCTGTTAAAGGGTTTTTTCTTACAAATACATCTAGAAATGTTTTCTGTCTTTTGACCAGTACATAGAAGAACTTCCATTAATTGTGCACCCCTCCCCCCGAAACACACACTAAAACTTGAACCAGAAACAAGAAAGACAAGGTGAAAGGCAACTACTACAAATGTTTTGTGCAGGCAGAACTGGTTCTGTGCCTTATATGTTGAGTAAATCAAAGCAAGTATCAGAGAAGGACAGTGAATTGGAGGCGTGTCTTGTGATGGGGTGGAGAGAGGTAAAGAGGGTTTAGGTAGTCCAGGACTTGAAGAAAGGAATATGCTATTATAAGGAATGAAATGAAGGGCACTATTTATCAGACCAGGCATTGGTTTTTATATGTTTTCTCTCATTTAATCTCAAATCAATGCTATAAGAGAGGAATTATTATTACTATGACCAATTTATAGCTAAGGAAACTAAATCCTAAATGTCTGAAAAATTTGGCCAAGGTCACAGAGCTGATCTATTGTAGAACCAGGACTGAAATTTGCATCCCTCTTCTAAGGTTAAACTCCTGGCTATTCTTCTATTTTTTACCAATGGCCTTGCAAGGTTAATACTGTCATCATCTCCATTTTCTGGAGAAGAAAACAAGGTTTAGAGAGCATAAGTGACTTCCCCCAAACTGACAATTCAGAAAGGCTAAAATGTGGATCCAAATGTGAATCTGGGTTAAAACTGGATCACACAGAACATTTCTGTGTGCTATTTTTTTTAACTTTGGTGTATTAATTTGATAAGTTGGATTTCCCTTTGAAGGAGTAAAACCATCTATCTTGTGGAAGAAAGAGAAGAATAACAACCAGCCATGAGAAAAAAAAAGGGGGGGAAGGAGAATAAGAGGAAGAAGAAGAAGAAGAAGAAGGAGGGACTTCCCTCGTGGTGCAGTGGTTAAGAATCCGCCTGCCAATGCAGGGGACATGGGTTCAATCCCTTGTCCTGGAAGATCCCACATGCCACGGAGCAACTAAGCCCGTGTGCCGCAACTACTGAACCCGTGTGCTGCAACTACTGAAGCCTGCGCACCTAGAGCCCGTGCTCCACAACAAGAGAAGCCACCGCAATGAGATGCCCATGCACAGCCACAACTAGAGAGGAGTAGCCCCCACTCACCATGACTAGAAGAAAGCCTGTGCACAGCAATGAAGACCCAACCCGGCCAAAAAAAAAAAAGAAGAAGAGAGGAGGAGGGGGTGGGGAGGGGAGGGGGGAGAAGGGGGGAGGGGGCAGGAAGGGAAAGGAGGGGGAGGGGGAGGGGAGGAGAGTGACACGAGGAAAGTTTGTGAGGAACTACTAAACAGGAATCAAACCACATCTATACAGGTAGGAATCAGGATAATAGTTATTTCTGGTGGGGAATGATTGGACAGGGACACAGAGGGGAGGTTCTGAGTTTTACATTGCTCTGTTTCTTGAATTCAGAGAAAGTGTGCTCAGTTAATGAAAATCCATCCATCTGTTCAGTTACGGCATGTGTGTTTTTCTGTATGTAGATTATACCTTAGTATATTTTTCTTAAAAAAATCCATGTTCTAAAATAAGTTAAAAATCTAGTTGAATCAAAGTAAAAGTAACACCCACAATGTTAAGTAAAGCAGAGGCCAGCACACAGCCAGTCTCCAAAACCAGAAGCATCTGGAGGCATTGAAGAGTTGAATTTTTATGTCAAGTGAGACCAAAAGAACTCCAGAAGTGGCAAAGTACTCAAATTAGGCTCACTAACTAGAGTTTGTGAAGCTGGAGGGGCCTGGGTGGGTTCACTGCTCATAACGGGAGTTAGAAGAAAGCTGAAGCCCCTACCTGAAATGATGATGGTAAAGTTGACTGCTTGAAGGGGTGACATGAAGCAGCTGTGGATAGACTCTGGGGAAACATAAGACTGGCTCGGTGATGGAATCATTACTTGTCTCATCACCATGGATGACACAGGACCTCCAAGACCTAATATAAGCCCTGTTTCTGGACTAAGAATCTGTGGGAACCCAGATGAAGGCATCAGCAGAACCACCAGAGAGAAATGAGCCAGAGAAAGAGAGAGAGAGGGAAAAAGAGGTGTGTGGGGGGGGGGGAGACAAAGAGAGAGAGGGAGAGAGAGGGGGGAGGGGGGAGAGAGAGAGAGGGAGGAAGTCATAAAAGACCTGTAAAATAAATCTACATAATAAATTTCCAAAGCAAATGACAAAACTAACACAAAGAAAATAGTTAACACCAAACAAGTAGATGAAACAATTCTCGACAAAATGGAAAAGATATTCTCAAATGATTTTTAAAAGTATATTTATATCCTCTAAGAAATAAAGTAGAAAGAAAAGTTCACAAACTTTAAAAAATATTAATAGTGTATATGAAGGGGGATAAGAATCAAGAACAGATGAATACAAAGGATGATGGACAAAGGACGAACAGATGATGTACAAAACATACGAGACACTTCTTAATACCCCCAAACCAGAAACAATCCCAATAAATATCCATCATCTGGTAGATATGTATTATATCCATAAAATGGAACACTATTCAACAATAAAAAGGAACAAAGGGCTGATATATATCTCAATATGGATGACCCTCGAAGATATTATGCTAAGTGAAGAAGCCAGATGTAAAAGAATGCACAATGTATGATTCCATTTACATGAAATGTCCAGAAAAAAGCAAATTTAGCGAGACAGAAACTCGTCATTTTCCTTCACCAGGATATGTGATTCACTTATTAGCTTTTTTGCAAGTACTTTTGAAAGTCTTCTGAAGAACCTACTTGGAAGATGGTGACATATAAATCAAGAAGGACAAAATGCATGTGTATATGTGGTTTCTGAGTGATAGACAGGGAGGCAAATATAGGGTAGCAGAGAGGAGAAAAGGGAGGGAGAGTATTTGCTATTATTTATTTCTTAAAGTCCTGTAGGTAAAGGCATTGTCTCTCTGTGCTCCAAAATTTCATCCTTCTAGGTATATGGGAGAAAATGTTCTTTTAGCTTAACCCTCATTTAGACTCACATAACCTGTCTGACTACCTTCCCTAATGCTAATGGCCTGTGTTGGGAAGGGAGTTTTTATCTGAAATATGGCATTAGCTCACCTGACTGAATTTTTCCTCTTTATATTTTTTGTGTAGTCACCACCTCAAAATGCTAGATTTGCTCCGTTTGGAAGAGTTTAATCTGGAGCAAACATATAGTCACTTGGCTCAAAAAATGGGACATTCAGGGTTCCCCACATCTTTGGATTCAGTAATCAAAATAGCCACATTTAATCTGGGCATGATTCAAGATGATGTGCTTCTGCTTTCCTTCTAAGTCCATTAAGGACTGGCCTTAAGGCATATAACCCAGAGGTTTCTTCCAGTGACTCTAGTCTTGTAATTTAGGAATTAAACCAAATTGATTTCCCTGCAATGTCCATAGATGGAGAATTCACTTTCCATCCAAGTCCAGTTGAGTCCAGCTTTTTGATATCTGGGCCTGGTACCAGGACCTTGTATGCACCCAACAGTTAAGAAGAGAACTCCTTATCCTAAAAAAATACGGCAAAAAAAAGTATTTTCTTTGAAGTAGTGCGTAAAAACCTCATGGGGTGGCTGCAAGGATTTGTGAATTATTAAACATCTCTGAGTTTGGAGAATTGGCATTGTAACAGTACAAAATTCTGCTCTTTTTTTCTTCTCATTTTCTTAATAACACTGTTACATGACCTTCTAAAGCCTTTGTTCCCTTAAAAAGTATTAGATGATTTGCAATAGTCTATAATAAAACTTGGAAAAGATAGCTACAGCACTGTTTCAATAATCATGAGAATCATTTTCAGATGCAGTTTTCCAACAACGTGTTCATATAATTAATTGCAAACCCTGGAATAATGCTTTGGCCAAAAGTACGAATGTCCCTTCATGTGTCTGTGGTGTGGGCTCAGCATTGCTGCTCTTTGGGTTTCCTTAAGCCTTGTCACTTGGCACATGCATGACCTTAATCTCTAAATGGCCTCATGAATATAAACATAAGTGTTATGGCCTTATTCCTGGAAGTACCTGGCTGGGACTTCACTTTCAGCTCCAAGAATTATGATCCCACCTTCTCCCAACCGACAGTTCAGCGTGTTTGTACACTAAGGCACATTCTTGAAGTGGCCTGTGGGTGCAGTCAACATTCCGGTGTTCTGTGATGATTGCAAGGCAGCATCTGTCAGCTGATGGCTACTTCTCTGTGGGTTTCTCACCATTTCACCATCCCCAGTCACCTACTCATCTCACAGAAATCCCCCCTTCACCAGGGCCCCCAAAGATGTTATTCATCAAAGTGATCTATGCTCTTACTTGTCACAGAGACAGATTGCTTCCTTGGTAAGAGGTGGCCAACTGCTTGGGTCCTCAGATATCTGGGAGAATATTTCTCCCTTTCTTTTCTGAGCCAAATAACTTCTATTTAAGATTTTTTTTCTTCTTCTTTGGGTTTTCATGGTCCTCTTGGCAATCAGACAGAGCACTGCCTGCCCACTGGGTACCTTTACAGAGAATAAATAAAACCTGGCCATTTTATGGAAAAGTTAAAAAAAAAAAAAAAGCTGAGTTGCTTGAGGGATTTCTAAAGCAAGAGCTGCTTTTATGAGTCAGGAACAAAACACAGATATTAATTTGTAATGAAACCAGAAACTTGAGGGTCATTCAGCCCGAGGCTGCAGATCCCCATAACAGTGATTATGTTACAGACAGCACATTTAATTTCAATCCTAGAGACACAGAGAAAGAGCAAGAAAAAGAGAGCAAGACAGAGAAAGAAAGAAGGATAAAGAACAAAGGAGGAAGAAAAATGCAAGGAAGAAAAGAGGGGTAACGGACAATAAGTATTTCTCTTCCCCAATTTGTTTACAGTAGGTGTTAAAAACAGTTCAGGGAAAAAGACGTTCAACAAAAATGTATTAAGATGAGTTTTGATGCATCCTTCATGCATCGAGTGTTCATGTGTGTTAATATATGCTAAATACACACATACATACACACACTCAGGAGTGTCTGCACACTTAGGAGTGTTTGCACACTGTCACCCTAGTCTACTATGCGTTTGACCAGGTTGAAGACTCTAATGCTGCCTTATTTGGTCTTAGTCTTGGTCTGGGGGAAAGCCACGAGGACCCTCTTTCTGATGATGTCAAAACACCATTTCCAAATATTTTTCCAAACTAACTCTGACATTTTTGCCCATCTTCTTGATCAGCTTTTTGGGTCAAGAAAATGAAGACGCTTTTAATGAGTCTGTTCTCCTTGGAGTGAACTGGGTTGCCATTGTTATCCCTCAACATTTGGTGGCAGCTCTGATGAACAAAAACAATAGGCTTTCTTCCTCCGCTCTCTTCAAAATGTCTTAATAGGAAACACATTCTGCATTCCCCATGTGCATGTTTTCAGTGCAAATCTTTGTTTAATCTTAATAGAGAATTTGGTCCAAGGGTTCTTCCATGGACAAAGGGTCTTACTGATGGGAACACATCCTGGAGGACCTTTATGCATGAAGGTTTCCTTAGGGGGCATTTGGGAGAAGAACGGTGCCCAGGCCCCCTAAATCATGTTGGCTTTCAGAAAAGTAGTCTGCGTCTCTTGGACATTTTTTTCTAACCAAATATAGAGAAAGGAGAGACAGAGATAAAAAGAGAGAGAGAAGGAAGGAAGGAAGGGAGGGACAGAGGGAGGGAGGGAGGGAGGAAGGAAGGGAGGAAGGAGAAAGAAAGAAAGGGAGAGAAAAAAAGGAGGGAGGGAGTGGGGGAGAGAGAGAGAATTCCTTAAGCCAATCATTAATCTTTGGGAATTCACTGGTGTTCTTACCTTCACTGCCCAGACAGTATGTTCCATTCTGTTCCAATTGAGAATCTGATAGGCAGATTCTGCCAACTGGGCAAAAAAGGCGAGAAGCACTATACATTCTTTGCTGCAGCCAGAACTTGTACCTTGTCTGGATACCACAGTCATTCTACATTAGCTTACTTCCTATTCGTTCCTGAGAAACAAAATTCTTCTAGATTCTCCTCACCTGCTTTCAGCAGTAAGGAAGCGAGACCTCTTCTCTTCATTTTGCCCAGTCATTGCTTCAACCAATGCCTATGTAGCAGAGAATCTGGGCACCTCAGCCTGCAGTTTGTAAGCACTGTGCTCTGATGCCTTTAGTCCTGGAGGCTTTAGCCCACAAAGCCACCCACAGAGAGCTCTGCCATCCTCTTCGGTGGGTTTATGCTACATTAACACTGGGATTAGAGAGTCATGTTTCCATGTTACCATCTGTTCACTCCCATTATACAGCCTGACATGCATGTGGGGAGCTAGGAGCCACTCGGGAGCATTGAGCAGAGGACACATGCTGGCCAAGGAGACCCCTTCAATGGCCAGGCATAACGTAGATTGAAATTGGCAGAATGGAAAAAGGAGAAGCCCATTCTCTACTGTCTAGAGGAAACACAGATGCTACAAAGCTTGTTAAGTTTTCCCTATCACAGCCTAGTAACGATACACATTTTATCAGCATCCCAGGACAAAGATTCGTAGGAGGAAGTGTTGTTTTCTAATGTAATCCAGGTCACCCTTTAGGAGATCCTGGGAAGTTGTATGGAAAATGGGGCTGGCCACGAGCAAAACATGAAGTGACTGAGGTTCTCCTTTGGCTTCCACACATTTTCCTTCTAGTCTTGGCCTCCACCTTTACTTTTGTTATATGCTCTGACCACAGTATATAACAGCTGGTGTTCAGCTAGGATTAGGTCAGGAGAACAAGAAGCTGAGTCATTACAGGAAGGCCCTGAAGCTGGCTTAGAGGCTTAATTACCTTCACACAGACCTTAATTTAAGAAGAGAAAGCTTTTAAACCAGGTGAATCTTTAACAGTAGCACGGCAGGCTGTGCCAGATGCAGAATCATAAATCATATGAATCAAATCATAAAGAAGATTCCTGCCTTGGTCTCCTTAGAAGACCAGTCTTGATCAATATCTCAAGCGTCCATTTTTAGAGCTTCCCATGTGGTGAAGTGTGGGAAAATTACCACTAGCTTTGAGGGCTTATTGTTTCTCCTTCATAAATACAGCACCCTGCACCTCCACACCTGTGGGACTTGAAGAACTATCGTTGGAGACCTGGAGGTGGGGATGACACCCTCTTCCTGCCAACAGCAACCCAATCTTCGATAGTTGGCTTCATATAGCCTAAGTAATTCCTAAACCATACTTCTCTCTCAGGTTCTTTTCCCATTTCATCTTGAAATCAGAGTAGGAGAAACCTCTAAGGAAACCTCTCACGGTTTCTAAGAGCCAAAAAAAATTCAAAGATTCGCCCCCATCAGTAAGCAGATTTCCCAGTGGAATTTCAAAATTAAAATGAATAGTGGTAAAGATAGGAGTGCTGCAGCTTCACCTCTTGTATGACCAAAATGCTAATCAAGATCTTTTTCTGCTTGTCTTCGGATAGAGGGTATGAGCTAATGTTTATTTCAGGGCATCCTAATTTGGAGGATGAGAGAGAGGCCCTGCTTTTTTTTTTTTTTTTTTTTTTAAGTCATCCTCTCCAGTGGGTCTGCTTCTGAAAGTAAATTTCTAGTTGAACTTCCCATGCTACATTGCAGTAATCTAGGGTGAAATTTGCTGTTTGGTATGTTAGAAAAACATGCAACTATAAGAAGGCAATGTGAAGGTTTCTAGAAGCAACATGAGGCCACGATTTCCTAGGCATTGCTGGTAATCATCCATTAGCAAGCCAAGTTGTTGGGTTCAAGCTGAGAATGCTTTAATTACATCTTGCATATCAAGAAAAGCCTCAGTTTGTGTTTCATGTCAAAGGAAAATAGACCAGCGCTACAGTTGGTTTTCCAGATGGAAGTGAAGAAACAAACCATGGAGATATCTACATCCAAGCCCTTAGCTTAGACTATTTCAACTGGAATACAGAAAGTCAAAGAGCCCAGAGTTCTCCCAGTGAAAGGATGGTGCAGTGTCTGAAGTACATGCCCTTTTGTTAGTTTTAGAGGGGAACACCTTCCATCAATGGGAAAGGTCTTACACTCACAGTATGTACACAGTTAAAATTCAGTCCTGACTCTGCCTCATCCTTTTTTTGAATGGGTCAGCGTGTCAACTACTCCCTCCTAATGCCTGCTGGGTTTGGGAAATGTTCAAACTATCTTTCCTTCCTGCCGCATTTGGATTTTGCAATGAACACGTGTAAGGGCCTGCCTAGCAATTCTAAGATGTTCTATTTTCTCGTGGCCTCCCCTGACCTGCAAGAGCTGATGATACCTCTGGTATCTCTTGAACTTTCATTCCCCATATGTCTCCTTTTCTGGAGGTGGATGGAAGTCTTATCATTCTGCTTCCAATCCTTGGGGCTTGAAAAAATCCCCCTCAGGTTAAACTCCTGAGAAAGAATAGCCACTTTAAGAAACATCAACTCACTTTTCTTCCAGCTCTTCCAAGGGTCTCCTTTAAAAAAAAAAATCCTCTATATCTATGACTGTCAGGCAAAGGACAAAATTAAAAGAAACTGATGTGCTAATACTTGTGCTCCTTTAGCCAACATAACCAATCCTTTTGGCATTAAAAGCATAAGGTAATACATGTTATTCTGTTCCTTGCCTCTGGGGTACATATCTGTCTTAGCAATAGAATGTTGCTTTCTTATCCCCTCTACCAGCTTTACTGTTTCTCCTTATGTTTGCTACCAAACATACTATAAATTTCACTTATCTTGTTTCTTACTAAGTTGTAAGCCCAGTAAGAGTGAGGACTTTTACCTGTTTCGTTTACAGCTGTACACTTAGTACCTAGAGCAAAGATGTGTCACATAATTATCTCTCAATAAATACTTAAGTGAATTAATTTTATGATGTTGACAATTAGATGTGATGTCAAATAACCGGAAATCACCTGCTGCACTTCCAGCACCAGGCTGAGTGCTGTGATCCCCAGTGGAGGCGTGAGACCTCCAGTGTCAGCCTGAGGCATCCACTTTTAGACTCAGATATGAGTAGATTTAACTCTCACTCCTTGCTTAGAAGAGGTCCCATCACCATTTCTCCTGAGGAGAAAGAGGACATATTCTTATGGTTGCCCCTCACTCTGAAATCCTGCTGCTACTTTGGTCTTTAGTCACTGGGATGTCCCCAAACTGAGCCACAAGAATTCATGTTTTACACAATTTATAGTCACCCAAGGAAGTTTAAGGACATAATTCATAAAACAAATTACCTTAGGTTAAATTTTAGAGATATCTGCTCTGGAGAAATCCTTTGGTAAATGTGCCCTTTTGTTGGACAATCCTATGTTTTCCCTGCTTCCTGACCCCAAATACAACTCATTTTCATCCTTATATTTCACTGATGTATGCTGTGTCCTTGACTGTAAATCTATGGCCTCTATGAAGCCACCTTCTCCAACAAGCCATTTATTAAGATATTTTCAGAAAAAGATATTTCTTCCCTACTAGGAATTCTTATGATCATAGTTTTGTTCAGCCTGCTACGTGCTAATGGCAGAAAGAGCAAAAGACATAATTCTTGTGCCTGGGATTTAGTTAGGACATAGGGAAGAGAAGGTAGGGTATACAGCTCAAGATGTTAGTGGACAAGACGTGAACGGAAGTTGTCTGTAGCTTATCTGGTGCCCAGTGCACTGGAGTTGCCCAGGAATCTACATTGTACTATCCCAACCAAGCCCAGGCTTCCTTTTTCTCTGGAATATTTTTCAATTTCTTTTTCTAGGTTCCAACTTAACATCTGATAAAACAACAGTAAATAGTCATCTTAAGGATAGAAATCTAAGACACAGTGGTGGACATGTACTAGAGATTTTTCACCCTGAGGATGATTTATCAAAGCATGCTTTTCGTGTCTAATAAAACAAATCACACAGAAGTTGATGGAACCCTTTTAAAGAAGTCTGCTTTCTGTTTCATGCAAGATGATGTTGATAAGCAATTCTGGAGAACAGAAGTAGAGGGCTGCGGAGAGTAAAACAGGGAAAGAGGAGAGTCAGTGGGCCACTGGAACCATTGGAGGAGCCATGAAGAATGCCTCCATCTCAGGAACAGAAGACGGGGGCATATAATCACTGGCTTAAATCTCTCCATTGGTCAAGTATTACCTCATGGGATGTTAACTCCCTTCCATCCCAGACAAGAAAGCAAGAGATTGACAGTGTAAAGTGAAGTTCTGCCATTGACACCTGTGTGAAGCATAAAGCCATGACAGTGACTGGAATAAAATATGGGCTACGGAGACCTGAGGGAAGGCACAAAAGGTGTCCCAAACAAAGGGAAAATCTAATCTAACTCACCCCAGGAGAATTAAGCAAATAAAAAAAATAGAGCAATTTTATTTCAACTTTTATTCATTCATTCATTCATTTAAAGAAAAGAAATGCTGAACTTCCAGTCCCAGTAATGTAGATCAGATTCATATAAACCCTCCAGTGAGGGCCACTAAGAAAGATAGTTCAACTACCAAAAGCAAACAAATAAACAAAAATGTCTTGAACGCATCAAAGATCTCAGATGATAGGAAAAAACTGCCTTCTAATTTTTGGAGAAGACAAACCCAGTGATAGAAAGCACAGTTAATCAAAGCTCCTTCACTCCTGAGCACAATTATTTTGATCCCATAAACCTGAGCTGAACGTTTTACAGCCTTATAGGCAGAAATCAAAGCTTAGACTCCACCAAGGGTGAGAAACTTAAAAAACAACCCCTCCTTGAGGAAAGATCCATGAGCTCTATTCCCTCAAACAGGCATAACACAGTAATGATAGTCCTCCCTGGAGTACTTCCTTTCACCTGCTGATACAGGGGATCTCAGGCATTAAAAGAATTAAGGCTGGGACTGGTGGACCTCCAGGGTTCGTCCTCCTATCCTCCCTCATTTCTTTCCAGAAGTTATCATTATTCTAAGCCTCAGAAGATTTCTACGAATAATATTTTAAATAAATGTCCACCATTCAAAAATAAACTAGCAGAGGGCTGCCCTGGTGACACAGTAGTTAAGAATCTGCCTGCCAATGTAGGGGACACAGGTTCGAGCCCTGGTCCGGGAAGATCCCATGTGCCACGGAGCAACAAAGCCCATGTGCCACAACTACTGAGCCTGCGCTCTAGAGTCTGTGAGCCACAACTACTGAGCCCACGCACCTAGAGCCCATGCTCTGCAACGAGAAGCCACCGCAATGAGAAGCCCATGCACCACAATGAAGAGTAACCCCCGCTCGCCAGAACTAGAGAAAGTCCACATGCAGCAACGAAGAGCCAACACAGCCGAAAATAAAAAAATAAAATATAAATAAGTAAATAAATAAACAAATAAACTAGCAGAAAAAGAATGAGACAGGCCCATTGAGCAAGAAGATATAACATATAACAAAAACAGATCCACAGGGACTCCAATCATTAAGGATATCACATATAAGCACAGAATATGATCCACATTTACAATGGTGAAGGAAATGTTATATAATGCTATACCTGAAAGCTTTAGTAACAAACTGGAAACTATGAAAAGGGATCAATAGATCCCTAATTATTTTAAATTTCTGCTGTGATTCTTTCCTTATCAGTACATTTTTATATTTTCAAATACATGAGAATTTTTGTTTTCTTATTTTCATTGTTGGTTTCTATTTTAATTTGCATCATAATCAAAAATGGAGATCTCCATGATGCCAAGCCTTTGAAATCTGTTGATACCATGACTAGTATATAGTAATTTTTTTTAAAAAGTTCCATGTGTTCTTGAGAAAAATGTGTATTTCCTAATTTTTACATTTTTAATAAATGTAATTTCCTAATGTTATAAACACACATATATCTCCAAGATTTATTTTATTATTAAAATTGATTTTTAGTTCTTTAATTTATGTTAGTACTTTGGTTGGCTTGATTACTGTAGATCTACTTGTGGTAAACTCCCTCTCTTTCTTTTAATCTAAAACAGTATTTGATGCATGTTCTTGAAAGATCTTTTCTGCAAAATTGAAGTATTTTTTTCTCTGAATATGTTGAAGATATTATAATTTCTTCTGGTTTCCAGGGATGCTCAGGAATAGTAATTATAAGTCTAATTTTCATTCCCTTCTCGGTGATGCATATTTTCTCTCTGACTGCCTTTTAAGGTCTTCTAAGTAGTCCTTTCTTTCTGCAGCTTCAATATTTGCATGAATTTACTTTTGTTAAAACTATATGTATAAATTCGGATTCTTCTATTTGTGTACAGATGTCTTTCATCAATTCTGAAAATGTTTAGCATTACCTTTTCAAACCGTATCCTCTCCCCCATTTTTCATTTATATCCTTGTAACACAAGTTATACTTAACCATTAGATACTTTTCTTTCATCACCCATACACTCAACTTCCTTTTAATATTTTGTCTCCTTGCTCTTCGGTTATAGTCTGTGTAATTTCACCACATCTTGTCTTCCTCACACTAATTCTCTGTTCAGCACTGTCTAAACTAGTGTTTAAACCATACATTCAGGTTTTTAGTTCCATTTTTCATTTCTAAATATTTTGTATAGTTCTTTTGAAAATCTCTCTGGTTACTACTGATGATGTCTTTTTGCTTACTCCTGTTTTAAGTGATTCTACCTTTCATATCTTTAAGTATTACATAATTCTTGGTTTTTTCCCCCTATATTTTCCCAGTGATAGTTTCAATATCTCAATTCTTTAGGCATCTACATTTCTAGTTTGTTGTTTCTGATGACCCTCTTACATGGTAGTTTGGTTCCTTGTTTAATCTTATTAATCTTGATCTGTGGAAAAAAACTAGGGGTTCAATTAAAGGCCTTCCTTCAAAAGAGCATTTGCTCCTACCGATAGCCAGCCCAATCCCCCCTTCAAGGTCCCCAAGGCTTAATTCCTGGCCCTTAGTTTTTGTTACTTCAAGTCTGAGGTCTAGTCTCCTGAGGACAGCACTGAAGTCAGAGAAGGTTCCCTGAAGAATTAAGTTTTGAGCTGATCTCTAATGGAAAATTAGGAGTTAATTAGGTTAAAAAAAAAAAAAAAAGAGGTGAAGAGGCAGAGTTTTGGGTAGCAAAAACCACATACAAAAGTGCCCTGTGGCTAGAAGGAGAATGACAAGCATGAGGAATTATTTTATTTTTCAGCTTTGGTTGGGCTCTTGTAAGTGATGTGCAAACACTGTGGGAGACACTTAGTAGATCTTACCTGCTATGGGCTGCCAGAAATCTGAAAGAGTAATATGAGCTGGAATAATTCTGGAAAAGTCCCCAGATCAGAGGGGGTTGTAAACTACCCTTGGGAAGAAAAAAGAGGATTTATTCCAGACAAGAATAGCAGACAATTATAAGTCAAGGTTGGGAATGAGCACAATGGATGCAGAGAGAGAATCCAGGCAGGTTTGCTCTAAGGTAGTGCTCCTCAGACTCTAATGTAAAAGGCAACTGGGATCTCGCTAAAATGTAGATTCTGAATCAGTAGGTCTGGGACATGTCCTGGAATTCTGTATTTTTCACCAGCTTCCAGGTGATGTACACACTGCTTGCATGGGACACACTTTGAGAAGCAAAGTGGTAAGGAAATTATTGAGGGGATTATCAGAAGTAAGAAAATACTAGGATAAAAAAAAAAATCACATCCTGGGGACCTGTAATAATGGGATGGAAATTTTGGACTTAAGCCCTTTTGCTGAGCTCTAAAATTTTAAAACTTTTAAACCACCCAGGAAGCTTATTAGTGATATACAGATGCCCAGCCCTTCTATGGATTCAGAGTTTTCAGGAGGTTGGGCTCTGGCCACCAGAGCATAAACAACTCTCCAGGTGATTCTAATGAACAACAAAGTTGGAGAATCATTGTAACTAGGCAACTAAAAACCAAGATAAGATTGTCCCTTGTGTAGTGAAAGGATGAAAACATTTTAGGAAACTGTCTAGAAAATAGGACAGGGTACACAGGCGGAGAGAAAATCATTTAAGAATGCTAAGAAGCAAGGGCTCCTTTTTGATGCCTTTATAAACTCAGAGCCAACACTCTTCCATTTAATAATTCAATTTCCTCATTTAAGACCCAGCTTAGTTGCATGGGGCCTTAGCTCTAACTGAAACCAGGCAGGACCCTGTGGGGCTCCTGGGCATGGAAGCCTTTCTGTCCCCCTCCAGTCTCCATGACCTTCCCTGAGTTCCAAAGGGCAGACTCAAACAGTTGCTAATCGGGAAGGGAAGGGATGTAAAGACAAGGGAGGGGTAGTCAAGAAACAACAGTGCAGCCTTGGGGCAGGGTCCTGGTTCTGCCTCAATGTACACATAACAATGTCTTTAAGCTCTTTTTAGAACTAAAACCCAGCAAGTGGAAGATGTCAGCATTCCTCATACCAAAGAAGACCACCTGAGGCCAGACTAAAAGAAACAGAGAAGCTCATCAAGATTACCTGAGATGAGATTAAAGGAATGCAGGCCCTGCACACACTAATCCTATCAGCAACCCCACCCTTGAACCGTTGCCATAAAACTCCTCACCAAACTCCCCTAGGTTGAGACACATAGTTTTTGAGGGCATGAGCCCATTCTGTCTCCCTTTGCCTGGCAAAGCAATAAAGCTATTCTTTTCTACTTCACCCAAAACTCTGTCTCTGAGATTCAATTTTGCACCACTGTACAGAGGCTGAGTTTTCAGCATCATAACCTTTCACTTTACTGTGAATTTACTCAGAAATTGATTTGGAAAAAGAGTAGGCATGTGCTCCTAGTTATGTTTGATATTTAATATATGTTTAGAGTTATAATTTCAAGTCATAGATGAGGGGCTCCATAAAAGTACAAGGTGTCTTTATTCTTCCCAAAGCACAATTCAGATAAAATTCAGGAGGCTGAATCCACTAATATCCAGAAAAACTCTATTTCTTTTCAGGTACTATTGGCCTTAAACTGTAAGGGAGTTCGAAAATGAAAGAAAATTTTTCTCATACAAATTGTTTCTTTGATTTTTGTGATACATCAATAGGCTATCAAGTGATTTTTCAAGTCATCTAGATAGGTAGTCATTTAAAATTCACACACACACACACACACACACCCTCTTAATTCTAATTCAGCATAGCAGCTTCTGCTATATTTAGCTCTGTTTTTCTTTAAGTAGTTTGTCCTGTTGTTGTATGGATTTGTTCCACCAGAGATGTTGTCAGGGTAACCCAAGAGGAGATTAAGAAATCAGAGATGCCTGTCATTAGTTCCTGACATCTCAGGCTTGGTGATCTTTACTAGGGCAGAGAAAAGCAGAGAGCAGAGGTAGGAATCACATAAAACCCATAAATGTAGTTGTAGTATTAGTGAAACAATCATCTGGAAACAGAATTTACTACTCTCTGCCAGAGCACAGCTCTATAGGAAATCAATATGCTAAAAAGAATACATCGTTTGCTAAAAAGAATACAACACTAATATTGAAATGGAAAAATCCCTCCAAAACTGAGTTTACCATGCCAGATCAAGAAGACCACAGGCAAGCTTCCAGGAGATTCTATGTATACAGTTGTCTTCAGTTTGATAAAAGTCAACCCAGGCTCACAATGACCTGGCATGTGACAGCTGCTTCAGGCCTGTCTTGCAGGTGTAGGGCCACCTGACTACCATGAAAGATCAGCCTGGCTTGGCCTGTGTTCATCCTGTTTGCAGTGGAATGTGCTTTTTCCATGTGGAAATCAGCATTTGTGACCATTCCTCATCTCCCACACTCAAGCATCAGTATGTGTGGCTCTTGTGACACTTACAGGAATTGTCATTTTTTTCTGAATTGCTGCCCTGTGTCTAAGATATTTGTACAGTCTGTTTGGCAAACTGTTACTATATTTGAGTAACTAAATAGAACAAATTTTGTATCTTAATGTTATAAGCTCTGGACTGATATTTTGTTAGACTTCATTTTTATCTGTATTGGCTCATTTTTGGCTTACAAAACATTGGTTCTTTGTTATCATCTGTATGTCTGTCACCCCCAAAATACATATGTGGGACTCCTAACCCCCAATGCGGTAGTATTTGGAGGTGGGGCCTTTGGGAGGTAATTAGGTGGAGGGTGGAGTCCCATGAATGGGGTTAGTGCCCTTATAAAAAAGAGACCACAGAGCTAGCTCACTCTCTCTCTGCCATGTGAGGACACAGCAGTGAGAAGGCCACAGTCTGCAACCCGGAAGGTGGCCCTCACTGGAATCCAACTGTACTGGCACCCTGATCTCAGGCTTCCAGCCTCCAGAACTGTGAGAAATAAATTCCTTTTGTTATAAGCCACACAGCCTATGGTACTCTGTCATCTCAGGCTGAGCTAAGGCATTCTCCTTTGAAGCAGTTATTGTTAACAGCCTTAAGAATGTGTAGTTTCAATTTTGTACGTTTTCTTTACTTCTTTATTCTTACCCCTGCTCTCTCCATTCTTCCCTTCCTGATTCCTGGATGATATTTTTACCTTTTTAACTGTAAAATGACCTTGGTTTTCTCTTAACCCCATGTTTGTAATGAAGACAAAAGTAGAAATGTCACAGAAATATGACAAAGAGCAATTGGTTCTTTAGACAGTTGTATGAACACTGGCTTTACATTTCAACTAAAACATAAACTAAATAATCTTTAGGATACCTAGATATCACAGATGAAGGAAAAGTTTATCCATCCAAAAATATCAACCAGTTGATTGAAGAAAGCAGAAAGCAAATATCCTATTACTCTGGATAGTTACTCTATCATTGCTAGATTCACTCAATATTTGGGACATACTTATATAAAAAAATATATTCAATGCATATTTAAAGTTCAGATTTAACTTGGTATCCAGCATTTTTATTTGTTAAATCTGGTGGCCCTATGTTACCAGGATGTACTTAGTAATAATAAGCATTCTCAAATTTTACTTTGTTATCACTCAAAATACCAATGGGTTTTTTTCTTTTCCATTTTCTTTAGCAAATATGATGCATATATGATGCCTGTGTAGCTCCCTCCTGGATTCCTTAAAACTCTCCATCCTCGAAGTCCAACAACTCCAAATGTGGAAAACCTTTAAATCAAGTCTTCTCCAGTGGGTTTATTTCAGACTCAAAATACAGTTCCAGTGTTTTCTTTTGTTTTGTACCATAACTCAGTGACTCTCAGAAGGGGAAAATAGGATTGTGCTAAATGCAGAAAAGAGTTGCTAAAGACCCCAGGAATCCCAGCCCTGCAGAAATGGAACATCTTCATTGACCCATGTGCAGGGAAGCTGAAGGGGTGGCACAGGATCACAGGCTTGGATGGCAGATCAGCCACAAGGCAATGGCAGTAACTGATC
Organism: Physeter macrocephalus; assembly: GCF_002837175.3. Classification (NCBI taxonomy): domain Eukaryota; kingdom Metazoa; phylum Chordata; class Mammalia; order Artiodactyla; family Physeteridae; genus Physeter; species Physeter macrocephalus. The sequence continues at coordinate 36,177,598 of NC_041227.1, forward strand.
ACATGAACTTTAGCAGTTTGCTTCTCTTTTACCTGTTTCTTCACTCATAAAAAAAATAAAGAGAGAGAGAAGGCTACATGTAAGATTTCAGAGAGGTAACAAATGGAAAGTGGTTGCTGTAAAATAAAATTTTACACAATGTTCAGTCCCAGTAACATCTGCTATCCTGGCCATGACAACGGAAGCAGCTGCTGTCTCCGTGAGAAGGGAGACCCCCAGCAAGAGCAAAGATGGCCCTGCCTCCACGGCTCAGGTTTGTGTTTCACAATAGAATAGAATAGAATCTGGTGTGCTGGTAAATGTTCAGCTGTAAGTAGCTCTTAAAAAAAAAAAAAAAAAAAAGACCTGTATGTAGCCCCTAACGATTTTTGTGGTGAAAATACTCCCCATTATTCCTGATTTCAATACACCAACATGTCATCATCGAGCAGAAAGTTAGGAAGAGATGCACAGGCTAGGAGAGTGTGAACTCCCAAAGCTGCATTTTACTGTTTAGCATTAGGAGAAGAAAGATGCAGGATATGTGAGGTGCAGTTTCTTGCCACCTAGCAAAAAACATAAGTAAGTAAAAACTTTTCTCAGGCTACGGGGAAGATTGTGGAGTGATTCAGGAGGATCAAATGAGAAATGGCCCAGCCCATACACCCCCCTGGTCTGGATGTGGTGAGATATGGACACCTAGGCAGGAAGAATTCAAACGCTCCTCTTTGAAATTCTGTGAGGCCTTCCTCAGATTAGAGAACCTGTGACTGTGTGTCAGTTTTAGACAGGAAAAGGGGCGAAGATAAGATTTCTCACTCCTCAAGGGCCTCTTGCAGAATGAAGAAGGTCTACATCTTTAAGACTCTGGTGGGAAACAGAGCATTGACTGGGTCTGGATACTGCTGCAAATGCCCAGGGACCCCCCTTGTGGGACTGTCCGTCATCTAAGGACCTGGCTAGTTCTCTTTATTTATGTTTGTTTTCGTTTGCTTTGGCCACACTGCGTGGCTTGTGAGATTGTAGTTCCCCGACCAGGGATCAAACCCGGGCCCTCAACTGTATGAGAGCTCGGGGTCCTAACCACTGGACTGCCAGGGAATTCCCCCTGGCTAGCTCTCTTTAATTCTCTCCCCTGAATCATGGGAGTTTGAAAACTGCATTTTCCAGTCTGCTTGGCCTGCAGAGTTCCAGCTTCTGTTTCACCAAATGAGAAGCTCTTGCTTGGGAGAGGTCTGATAGGTGGAAGAGAAGGGTCCAGCACCAGTAGGCAGGGATGTAGGTCTAAGGAGACAACAGACTTGTCTGTGCTTTCTCAGAAGGGGAAGGGACTGCTGGGCTGGGGGGAGGAGAAAAGAAAAGAAATCACATCACCCATGTCAGTGCTACAGGCAGGTCTTACCTATGGCTGCATACTAGTCCCAACCCCTCTGACAGCCCCCTTGTCCACATGCTCCACACATTCCCAAAATTCTCCTCGGATTTGTCTTTGACTGAATGGAAAGGCCTAGTGTGGATAATTCCCTGTCACTGAGCTACAGTGCAGGTTATTTCCAGAGTTTAAGAGACATCATGCTCAGGTTTAGAACCACTCTCCATTCTTCTTTCTAACACATTATTCAGCCCTTCTTTCCTCTATTTAAGTCATTCAACGTTTACTGATTAAGGTATAGGGCTTATTCTGGGAAACCAGTGGTCCCAGGTTTCAACAGTCTAACAACGGGGAGAGACAGGTTGACCAAGAACTAAAATAAAGAGTTAAGTGTTATTAGATGGCTCACACAGTTGTGTTGGTAACTCAGAGAAAAGGCTGCCTTAAGGGGTCGTAAAAGGCATCCTGAGGAATGTGATTTCTGAGAGGATGCAAGAGGTGTTAAGAGAAGTGGGACAGGACAGTGGAATGTGGGGCAAGAGGAAGGGGCTCCCCAGCTGAGGGCACATCTTAGGAAAAGGGTCTGCGCCAAGAGCGTGGTGCTCTGAGTGAAGAGCATGGAAAGCCCCAAAGGGTGTGAAGAGAACAGAGGTGCCACTCGGCCTGCTCCCAGCCCACCACCCACAATAAATGACCAAGGAAGAGGAGCTGGAAGATGGAAGATGGGCACCAGCCTGAACACAGCAGTGAGAGAAGTGGAGTTTGGTGGAGAGCTAAGACGGCAAGCAATCAGGTAGAGGGCACAGAAACTGCCAGTGAGAAGCGGATTGCAGACGGACACAGTCAGGTAAAGCAGTAGAAAGTAACTTCCTCCTGGGACACACCAGTGCCCAAAGGAGCTACAATTCTGCTCCTAATTCCAGCGTGTACCTCTTCTCCCCACACCAAGCAGTTCTCCAATACCAGCTAGGAGTCCAACAATTCAGTTCTGACACCATCCATCTGGAGACAGTGTCAGATCGCACAGGTGAAGGGCTCAGTCCCACAAGACTGTCCCCTCCCCCAACTTGCCAATCGCAAGTCCAGGTTGTTACCTGTGCTTCTGAGGGACTGGCTACGGGTCCGATGTTCCAGTGACCTCCCTCCTTGAGTTCAATTAATTCGCTCACAGACCTCAGAGAAACATTTTACTTACTATGTTATTAGGAGAGGAACTCAGGAACAGCCAGATGGAAGAGAAGCCTAGGTAAAGTTATGATGGAACAGGCCCAGAGCAGCCACTCTCTGAGAGTACCACTCTCCCTGAATCTCCCACCGTTCACAACCCTGAAGGTCTCTGAAGCCAGTCCTTTTGCAGTGTTATGCAGGCATCATTACACAGGCATGATTGATTAAATCATTGGTCATTGGCAATTGAACTCAACCTCTAGCCCTTCACTGCCCCCCAGAAGGTCTGCAGGGTAGAGTGGGACTGTAAGTTCCCACCCTCTAATCACATGGTTGGTACTCCTGGCAACCAGCTCCCATCCTTAGGTGTTTTCCAAAAGTCACCTCATAGGCCACCATCACCCTGATACCAAAACCAGACAAAGACGTCATAAAGAAAGGAAACTACAGGCCAATATCACTGATGAACATAGATGCAAAAATCCTCAACAAAATACTACCAAACAAAATACAACAACACAGTAAAAGTATATACACTATGATCAAGTGGGGTTTATCCCAGGAATGCAAGGATTCTTCATTATATGCAAATTTATCAATGTGATACAGCATAGTAACAAACTGAAGTATAAGAACCATATGATAATCTCAATAGATGCAGAAAAATGTTTTGCCAAAATTCAACACCCATTTATGATAAAAACTCTCCAGGAAGTAGGCATAGACGGAAGCTACCTCAACATAATAAAGGCCATAAATGACAAACCCACAGCCAACATCATTCTCAATGGTGAAAAACTGAAACCATTTCAATTAAGATCAGGAACAAGACAAGGCTGTCCACTCTCACCACTATTATTCAACATAGTTTTGGAAGTTTTAGCCACAGCAATCAGAGAAGAAAAAGAAATAAAAGAATCCAAATCAGAAAAGAAGTAAAGCTGTCACTGTTTGCAGCTGACATGATACTATACAGCGTAAAGATGCTACCAGAAAAGTCCTAGAGTTAATCAATGAGTTTGATAAAGCAGCAGGATACAAAATTAATGCACAGAAATCTCTTGCATTCCTACACTAATGATGAAAAATCTGAAAGA
>NC_041227.1:36182254-36217872 GCF_002837175.3 Physeter macrocephalus
CATATACCCTGAGAAAACCATATTTCAAAAAGAGTCATGTACCAAAATGTTCATTGCAGCTCTATTTACGATAGCCAGGACATGGAAGCAACCTAAGTGTCCATCAACAGATGAATGGATAAAGAAGATGTGGCACATATATACAATGGAATATTACTCAGCCATAAAAAGAAATGAAACTTAGTTATTTGTAGTGAGGTGGGTGGAGCTGGAGTCTGTCATACAGAGTGAAGTAAGTCAGAAGGAGAAAAACAAATACCATATGCTAACACATATACAAGGAATCTAAGAAAAAAAAATATCATAAAGAGACTAGGGGTAGGACAGGAATAAAACACAGACCTAGTAGAGCATGGACTTGAGGATATGGGGAGGGGGAAGGGTAAGCTGTGATGAAGTGAGAGAGTGGCATGGACATATATACACTACCAAACGTAGGGTGGATAGCTAGTGGGAAGCAGCTGCATGGCACAGGGAGATCAGCTAGGTGGTTTGTGACCACCTAGAGGGGTGGGATAGGGAGGGTGGGAGGGAGGGAGACGCAAGAGGGAAGAGATATGGGAACATATGTATATGTATAACTGATTCACTTTGTTGTAAAGCAGAAACTAACACACCATTGTAAAGCAATTATACTCCAATAAAGATGCTATAAAAAAAAAGAAAAAACAAAAGTCACCTCACTAACAAAACAAAAGACACCTTTATTGCACTTATCAAAGGAAATTCTATGGGTTTTAGTAGCTTTAGTGCCAGGAAAGGGGACAAAGGGGACAAATATCAAATATGTATTTCTTATTATGAATCACAATATCTCAGGAGCCCTGCAAAGAAACCACAGGTCCCAGATCAAATTTACTTGACAACATTTCTATGATATCTGTTAGATATAAGCATATGTAAAGATAATTTTTCATGTGTAATCTGATTTATTACACAGAAAACTCAAGGTAATCTTAAAGATTTTCCTCAAATTCCTCAGGGGTTCAAAGAGTACAAATTATTAGAGTATTTGATGTTGACCAATTATAAATTTAGTATATAAAAATATATTACCATTTTTCAGCCATATTCTACAAATATTTTAAATAGTAGTGACCCAACAATTAAAAGATACCACTGGTCTTCAGCTTTTGTTTTAACTACCAAGAAACTCAGACTTGAACAATCCATTAGGGAAGAAAAAAAGAAAAAGATAAACAACTTGAAGGTCTCAAGGAGCCATTTTGAAACCATGCACCTCAGACTGGGACTTGAACCCCCGTGCCGGGACTCAAACCCGGCCAAAACCCTGATTGGGACTTGAACCCATTTGAACCCATGTGGCTGGGACTAGAACCCAGCCAAAACCCACAGTCTTCCAACTGAGATCACACACCTGGTTTTAGGACTTAATGAAACTCAGGTTCTTGATGTCTCATCACAGAAAGAATTCAGTGAGAGACAAAGTGATAGGTAAGAAGTGGATTTATTTAGAGAAACACACTCCACAGACAGACTGTAGGCCATCTCAGAAGGTGAGAGCAGCCTTGGGAGAAACACATTCCACAGACAGACCGTGGGCCATCTCAGAAGGTGAGAAAAGGCACCCGGGTATGGGGTTGTCAGTTTTTATAGGGATGAGTAATTTCAGAGGTTAATGAGTGGGAGGAGTATTCCAGCTGTTTCGGGGAAGGGCAGGGATTTCCAGGAATTGGGCCACCACCCACTTTTTTTTTTTTTTTTTTTTTTTTTTTTGGGGTATGCGGGCCTCCCTCTGCTGTGGCCTCTCCCGTTGCGGTGGACAGGCTCCGGACGCGCAGGCTCAGCGGCCATGGCTCACGGACCCAGCCGCTCCGCGGCACGTGGGATCCTCCCAGACCGGAGCGCGAACCCGGCTCCCCTGCCTCGGCAGGCGGACGCGCAACCGCTGCGCCACCAGGGAAGCCCCACCACCCACTTTTTGATCCTTATGGTCAGTCCTGGAACTGTCATGGTGCCTGTGGGTGTGTCATTTAGCTTGCTGATATGTTACAGAGAGCGTATACTAATGCTCAAGGTCTAGTGGAAGTTGACTTGTCAACTTGGACCCATCTTTGACCCATTTGGTTCTAATCAGTTCATGTCATGTCCTTGGGCTATGTCATTCTTTCAAAGGTTGTGCCCTGCCCCCTTCCCTCCTGTTTCAATTTTGTTTATTTTTGTATCTCTTTCTTTATGGAGCCTGGGACCAGCAAGGAGGATTCCAACTTTCCAACATTAAGGGAGGAGAACCGTAATTCCTGGATAGCAATCCAATTGATTATTTCAAGAAGATGACTGGAACTGCAAGAGCTGGAGAGATGTGGAGTTTCCGGCCATAAAATTATTTGCCAATACCAGCCCAGTGCACCCTGCTATGGGCACCTGTCCAGGACTAGACATGAAGCAGGAGGGAAGGGGGCAGGGCACAACATTTGAAAGAATGACATAGCCCAAGGACATGACATAAACTGATTAGAACCAAATGGGTCCAAGATGGTGGAGAAGTCGACTTCCACTAGACCTTGAGGAGCCTCAGTATACGCTCACTGTAACACATCAGCAAGCTAAATGACACACCCACAGGAGGCATGACAGTTCCAAGGCAGACCATAAGGATCAAAAAATGGGCGGTGGCCCAATTCCTGGAAATCCCTACCTCTTCCCCAAATAGCTGGAATACTCCTCCCACTCATTGGCCTATGAAATTACCCACCCCTATAAAAACTGACAACCCTATACCTTGGTACCTTTCTCACCTTCTGAGATGGCCCACAGTCTGTCTGTGGAGTGTGTTGCTATTTAAATAAATCCACTTCTTATCTATCACTTTGTCTCTCACTGAATTCTTTTTGCGATGAGACATCAAAAACCTGAGCTTCACTAAGTCCTGAAACCAGGTATGCGCTCTCAGTTGGAAGACCATGGGTACTGGCCGGGTTCGAGTCCCAGCCTTGTGGGTTTGAGTCCCAGTCTGAGTTTTGGCCGGGTTCTAGTCCCGGCCGCGGGGGTTCGAGTCCCACTCAGGGTTTTGGTCGGGTTCGACTCCCGGCACGGGGGTTCAAGTCCCAGTCTGAGGTGCATGGTTTCAGCCAGACTGACCAAGCAAGGGAGCCTACAAAGCTCAAAAATCTCACCTGGATTACAATGGAGCAAGTGTACCACGTATATTCAGCTTGTTTGCAAACTGAAATATATATATATATATACACACACACACACACACACACATATATAAACTTCTTCATCGTTCCTACTGTAAAAAGAAATCCAAAAGGGGAGTCTTGGCAAATCTAAAATATTATATGACTCAATGCGCTGTAAGAAAATCAAGTGTTTCAAGTGCAAAAATATCACCCTAAGGCCATTTGTTGCAATGACAACTTGGAGAAATGCCGCCATGGGAGACAGGAGCACACTGGAGAGATGAAGGGCAAGAGCCGCCCCTCTATGGCTGAGCAATGGGAAGCCAGCCAACACTGTGTAAAGTGCAAGGTGATCTTGGGGATTAGGCTTCTATCTTTAACACACAACTGAATATGACATAGTTTTCATCTTCTTGGGAGATTTTATTATATGTGGGGCTAGACAAATGAGAAGCTCTATACGGGCTGATCTGAAGACCCTCCTTGCCAATATCATCTCCCTCTACCTCTTCCCAGAGAGCCTGGATCTCTTCCCCCAGACTGCTCCTTTACATCAACACATTGTCCCACGCAGGTCCTCCTTTAAAGTGCTAACATGTTTCTAAACTAGAGTCTTGTGCACATTATTTTTTTCTCTACAGGAAAGAAAAGAAATAGTGTAGGATACCTGACTTATGTTCCAATCTTTCTAAGAACTTCCCCTGGGGAGAGTCAGAAGTTATTTTGGAGCATTCTCAGCAAGTCATTCTTATGTATTTTGGACCAGTATTCACAGCAGCCTGCACCCCACAGTACTTGATGGATTCACTGTGTTCCCTGGCCAGGAGCTCTCCTAGCCAGTGGGGGCATCTGGGCATGGATTCTCCTTGGTGCTGTCCAATCTGGAAGTGAGGCCAAAGGGAGAAGCAGCAGGGGGCAGACTAAAGTTTCACTCTGGGGCATTTTCTCCACTGTAGATCAGTGCAGGAGGATGGAGAAGGTGAGGGACAGCAGCCAAATGGTAACCGAAGCAAAAAGAGGAAGGAGAGGGTCTGAGAATTGTTCAGAGGGAGCAGCAGTGTGGAAGTTAATAAAAATAATACCATGATGACAGAAACCGAAGGTGTCAGAGGCTCATATTAATGGAAAGCCATCTTGAGACTTGAGAATAAGCCTTGAATTTATTTTTAAAATTGGTAAACAGCCATTTCATGTTTCAAGAGTATTCTGCCTTGAGACATTAATCGTGTAAGAGTTATTTCTTTTGTGGCCTGAGAGTCACAGCTTCCAAAGCGATTAAAAACCACCCCTGGCTGAGCAGTAACTAAAAGAAGAAAAAAATCCATCACTTCTAGAGCACACGGGAAAGAGGAAAAAACGTTGGGGAAATTTCCTTTGCCATTGAATTTCCTGCTGGATAGAATTACTTCTGCATCTTGGTCTTCTAGGTATCACGGCTAGCTGAGGTGCGGAACAGGGACCAGCTCTCATTAGTATAATGGCATGCTGAACCAATTAACTTGGATTCTTGGATGATGGAAATCTAAAACCTCTAAGCCTGATTACTGTACAAAATTTCCAAAGGAGTAGTTTTTCTTCATCTATTTCTGGTAATATCCAGAGCATTTAAGGCAATCTGCTCATGTTTCTCTAATATACTTGACTTTTTACCAAGAAAGCAAAAGGCAGTTATCTCCTCAAAAAGTCATCTCGAATCTGAAGCTAATTCATTAGTCACCCAGATGTTAGAAAAGGAATATCTAAATGCCGTTGTTCTCGTTTAACCTGTAGGCCATACTGAAGGCAATGACCAGCATAATTAACAAATGTCATGAAGATAATTAGTGCAATTTTAAATGCAAGTGGTAATTTTATGGAATTATTTTAGGTGATTGAGAAATCATTATTTTTGTAGAATCACATAAAGCTTTCTCTTAATTTTCTATCCAAATATTCGTATGCAAATTTCTAAGGAAAATAAATGCTTAAAATCCCCACTTAAAAGAACTCAACAGATATTTCTTAAATTTTAATATTTTGACTAAAAAAATATGTTTAAATCCCAAAGAATGGAAAACAGCATGACTTGGTTTGAGGAATGCTAGTGTTCTTTCCATGCCAGCCTCACTTGGGCCAAGTGAGTGTAATTACTTCAGTGGAGCCCATCTTTTTTCAAAGGCTTGATAAGTCTCCATTGCCTCCTGGAATTGCTGAAAACTACAATGATTCACTTGGGTACAATTATAAGCATTGCTTTTCAGAGAGTGTTATATAAATACTGCTTGGAAGAAAGAAGTTAAAAGGATAAGTCAGTAACTGAGAAAACTCAGAGATTTTATTTTCACCATTTGTGATTACTTGGTTATGGAATTATAGGTAAAAAAGTACATGCTTCTTTTGTTTTAAATTTTTATTGAAATATAGTTGATTAACAATGTTGTGTTAGTTTCAGGTACATAGCAAAGTGATTCAGTTATACATACACACACACACACACACACACACACACACACATATATATATATTCTATTTAGATTATTTTCCAGTACAGATTATTACCAGATATTGAGTATAGTTCCCTGTGCTATACAGTAGGTCTTTGCTGAAAAATCACATGCTTCTGTCGCTACTGTCTAGAGCAAAAGTCAAACAAAAATACTTACATGTGAGTGCATGCACACACAGACAGACATGCACACCACTAACATCTGTAAGAAAAAGGTAAGTGAGACCCATGTGGTTATTCTCCTGGCTAGATCTGATCCGTTGTGAGAAGATATGAGATATTTTGTCACCAGCAGGGTTTTAGGAAGGTGGTTAGGGGGTTCCCTTTTCTCCCTAGAGCCAGGTTGCCTCCTGATCCTCCTTGTTTTAATGTGCCCCAGTGATAACCACACTGACTCATGAAAAACTACTCTTACAAGAATACCAGGACCACACAGTCAGGCTCAGCATCCAGAAGTCAATTATTGGCTGGGAAAAGCCAAATTTTGAGGAAAAAAAGAAACTAGTTCTGGATTTTCCTACTTTTCTCTGTGGCCAGAACCTACCATTGGAGGAAAAAACCTGCAGATACTTCAGCTTACTCTCTGGAGTTCTTTAAACAGATCTCCACCCTTTTCTCTTTTATTCTAACATGTTTTGTGGAAGGGCAACATTCCAATAGTGCCATTTAAACATAAAAGCAAAACCACAAAAATGCTCTGCCTCAATTTGAATTCCAGAACATAAAATTGATTCTCTGTTTACCTTCAGACCTTCGCTGTCTGTGTATCAAATATGCCTATGTAATTCCCAGTGGTGGACAGGTACTGGAGCTCTCTCGTCCAGGACCGGGGCATCTCCTGTTGCCCTCCTTTTCTCTAATCACTATTTTAGGTTGGTTGCAGTGGAAGCTCAGCTGAGTTGGAAGCATTCTACTGGATTCTCAAAAAATAAACTCAAGGAACATTCTACAGCAGTAATTCTCAAACTAGGGTGCATCAGAATTACCTGGAGGGCTTGTTTATTTTTTTATTTTTTTTTATTGATGTATCATTGCTGTACAGTGCTAGATAAGTTACAGGTGTACATAATAGTGATTCACAATTTTTAAAGGTTATACTCCATTTATAGTTATTGTAAAATATTAGCTATATTCTCCATTCTACAATATATCCTTGTAACTTATTTTATACCTAGTAGTTTGTACCTCTTAATCCCCTACCCCTATTTTGCCCCTCCCCCTTCCCCTCTCCCCACTGGTTTGTTCTCTATATCTGGGAGTCGGCTTCTTTTTGTTCAATTCACTAGTTTGTTGTATTTTTTAGATTCCACGTATAAGTGATACCATACTAGTTGGAGGGCTTGTTTATACACAGATTTGCAGGTCCCACTCTCAGAGATTCTGGTTGGTGAAGGGTGGGGGGTGGGAAGAGGAACAAGAATTTGCATTTCTCCAGGTGCTGCTTTTGCTGCTGTTCTGAGATTCACACTTTAAGTAGCACTTGTCTAGAACTGTTCAGACACAAAACCAGGCAATAAGAGAACTCAATGATTCCTGCATTCATTTCTCCAGCATTAGTCATGTACGGCCATATCCCAGGTCCTCTCCCAGGCTCCAGGATGCACACTTGAAAAAGCCCAGGGCAGTAAGCCAGGCACACAGGTTTAATAATAGGTAATGGGTCATACAAATAATGCATAGAAAAGGATGGAGTGGACACAAGGCTCAAGGCTACCTGGATGCGTGGGTGGAGCCAGGAGCTGGCATTAAAAGTTTGAGAATATGACATTTGGATTGCGTCTTGAAAGCGGGTCCAGAATCACCAGGACAGCAGCACCATGAATAGTGGCCTGCAGCAGTAGTAGAGAATATTATATGTAGATCTACAGGGACATACAGCCTGAGAAAGAGAGAGAGGAGGATGCAGAAGAGATAAAAGACTTGAAATGTCTTAGACAGTCAAGGCTTGGTTAGAACATGAACACTAAAAGAAGCAATGGCCTAGAGGATAAAAAGGAAATGAGAGTGCTAATAAGATAGACTCACAGGAATTATGACCGCATTGAATGAGAAGAGTAAAGGAAGGGAGAAAATCAATGACGGAAAATCAGAATAGATGGGGGAACAAAAGGGGTTCATTTCTGGACACATCAAATTCGAGGTGTCTGTGAAGCACAGAGGAAGCTCTCTCTGCTAGGCAGCTGAACATATAAGGCCTGGAGCCTAGGAGGCAGATGTGGGCTAGAAGTCCCCAACTTTGACCTACGAGCAGTTGAATTCTTAGAAGCAAATGAGATTGCCCATTTGTCCACTCATTCAATGTTTACTGAGCACTTAGTACCTGTCAGGCACATTTGAGGAGTATATTAGCTTTCTGTGTTAACAAACTGCCACAAATTGAGAGGCTTAAAACAATACACATTTATTACCTTCCAGTTCTCTTAGTCAGAAGTCTGGGTTGGTTGGGGATGGTTTCTCTGCTCCAGATTTCACCAGGCTGAAATCAAGGTGTCAGCAGGGCTGTGTTCCCTACTGGAGCCTCTGGGGATGAACCTGCTTCCAGGCTCATTCAGGTTATTGGCAGAATCTGCCTCCTTGTGGATTCTGAAGGCCCCAGTTTCCTTTCTGGCTGTCAGACAAGCTTTCGTCTCCACCCAGAGGCGGCCTGCATTCTTTGTCATGCTTTCTATCGGGCACACTCAGCATCTGTAGGTGGAGTCCCTCTCCCTCTCATGTTTCAGATCTGACTTCCTTTCTGCCACATCTCTCTGCTGTCTCCCTCTTCTGAGGTGTCTCTCGGAGAAATGTCTCTGCTTTTAAAGGAGTCATGTGAGTAGACTGGGCCATAACCTTAATTAAATCTGCAAAGTTTCTTTTGCTATGTAAGGTATTCACAAGATCCAGAGATCAAGGTGCAGGCATCTTTGAAGGCTATTCTGCCTACCACAGGTAACTGGAAATTTGGTATTAGCAAAGCAGACAAAATCCTTGCCTTCATAGCGTTTATAGAGTTGGGGGACATTTAGATCTAAATCAAATGATTATCCAAAGAATTATATAACTATAAAATATGTTGAAACCTCTGAAGGAACACCATAGTATAAAAGGTATGGTGAAGGAAAATGCAGGTTGATCTGGTCTGTGGAGAGAAGGAATGTTTTGCCAAGGGCATGAAATTGAGTTGAGAGCTGAATGATGCATGGGAGCTACCTAGATGAAGAGGGTTAAGGGAACAGCATTTCAGAAGGAAGGAACGGCATATTCCAATGTCTTGAGGTGAATGTGGTATTAAGAACTGGAAGAAGGCAGGAGTGTCTGGAGCAGAGGGGATGAGGGACATGGTGTAGGAGGGGGAAGTCAGACATGGAAAAAAACATGGGAAAAGCCTTTGTTTTTATCCTAAAGGGCAATAGGAAAACATTGAAAGGTTTTCTGCTAGGAAATGCCATGTTGAGATTTTTTTTATGTGATTATTCTGACTGCAGTTTGAAGAAAGTAACGCAGGTGCCAAGAGAGCTAGAGTATTAGGGATACAGTTCTGTGGTCTCAGAATGAGATGATAGGAGCTTTACATTGTGGCAAGATAATGAAAAGAGAAAAGTGAATGGGTTTAATAGATGTTTAGAAAGTCTATTAGTCAGGATTCCTTGGTTACATGTAACTTGAACTGTCATATGGGTGAAAAGAGAGAGGTAGGGAGAGTACTATTTATTAGCTTACAGTTTCCCCAAATTCAAGAAAACCAGGGATGGCACTGACTGAAGTCAGGGACACACTGCCCAGGGCCTTCTTGCCATCTATCTCTCAGTACAGTGGGCTCCTTGCCTGCCAGAGTAATAGACTAACCAAGAGTGAGGACTGAGGCAGGGGTCGGGGGGACATCCTGCCAGCAGTCCAAGGTTCCCATCTTTACAGTCAGAGAAGAAAGAATCTTCTTTTAAATTTAACTCCATTTAAAAAAATTCCCTGATTAGTTAAACTTCAATCACTTGTCCATCCGTAGAAAAAACATTATGGTTAGGGGTAAGGTCCTATTGGGAGGCACTGCTATTTTCTAGGCATATTTCTCAGCAAAGAGGGCATGCTGTTCTGATAAAACAGAACAATAAATGCAAAAAGCAAAGTTGATAACATGTTGGCATATGTAGGACATGGTACATGATAGAGAAAGGGAGGTCCAAAATAATTCCTATGTTAATGGCTGGACCATCTAGATCAGTGACAGCCAGCCTATGGTAGGAAATCCTAAGTCCTGGGCTATTGCCTGTTTTTGTAAAAAAAGTTTTATTGGAGCACAGCCATGCCCATCTCTTTATGTACTGTCTATGGCTGCTTTCATACTTGAATGACAGAGTTGAGTAGTCATGACAGAGACTGTGTGGTCCACAAAACTTAAAAGGCTTATTATCTGGCTCTTTACAGCAAGTTCGCCAACTCCTGATCTAGATGGATAGATGTGTCTTTCAAGAGAAGGATCAAGTCTGCGAGGAAGAACACTCATTTGGTTTGGGGCATGTTGAATTTAGGTGTTTTTGAGATATCCAAATCGGAACAACATATACACATTTGGAGATTTGAAGTTCACTTTTGTTTCTTGTTTTTTTAAATAGTTCAAGGAAGAATTTAATAATTCCCATACTCATTGGAATACACTTATTGTTTTGTAGCTATGGTAACTAGTTACCATTACAACCAGTTTTAAATAGGCTTAAGCAATCAATGAAAACATGCTCAGAGAACAGGTTTTTGAAAGCAGGCCAGTGAGCAACAGGGCCCCTCTTTTGAAAGACAATCAGTTGGCAAGAGCTTCAGCCCAGTGAACACACTGAGAAGTCAACCAGTTTCAGCAGCCTTACCCAAGCAGCCATGCTTCTCCAGCTGATGTCAGCCCATTCACTGAACAGGATACTTCCTAAAACTCCAAGGTAAAATCAGTAGTCTGCTTTGTTTGGAGAGACTGTGTCTAAAAGGATCATAACTCTCCCTTACGAGTCAGAAATAGATTCAGCTTTGTGTTGCCATTAATTAATGGTGAGTTCTTCCTTCAACTGAGCCTGAGATTTTAAAAAAGTAAATGTCTCCCATGGTAGCTGTGGCCATGGGAGAGGGAAAATACACTAAGTGAGAAGTCAAAAGTGGCTAGGATGAAGCTACACAAACTCCAACATTTAATGACTATGTAGAGAAGAAGACTACAAAGGAGAAAATGAAGGCTGGGCCATGAAGGTGGGATGATAATCAAGACAATCTGTTGCCACAGAAACTATTTAAAGAATTAAGAAACAGTCAAGAGGGACTTCCCTGGTGGTCCAGTGGTTAAGACTCTGTGCTTCCACTGTAGGGGGATAGGTTCAGTCCCTGGTCAGGGAACTAGGATCCCACATGCCTCGTGGTATGGCCAAAAAAAAGGGCTGAAATAAAGAAAACTATTTTTTTTAAAAAAAGGAAGAAAGAAAGGAAGGAAGGAAGGAAGGAAGGAAGGGAAAAGAAAATAAAGAAAGGAAGAAAGAAACAGCCAAGAGAGTAAAATGTCTCTGATAATCTACCTAAGATAGGAACTGAAATTTGTCTACTGGGTTTATTAACAGGGAGAGCATTGTGACTTTAGTGAAATCTGCTTGCTTGTACCAATGAGACTGAAATTAAGGTTGGATGTTGAGATGTGAATGGAGATGAGGAAATGGGAATGAAATGTATAAACAATTCTTTGGTAGATAGAGAAAAAAATGGTTTGGTGTCATTTTGTTTTGTTTATAAAATGGGAAAGTCTTGACCATGGTGACATACTGATGTCAAAAATTCAGTAAAGACATTGAAGACATAAGAAAGAAAAGACATAATCAATAATGGTGAAACAGTGAGAGGGGAAGAGACCAGGGTGGTAGTGAAGGAATTGAGTTTAGATAAGAAAATAAGAATCTATAACAAAACAAACTAAAAATGGAAGCAAAATTGGGTAGAGATAAGATTAGGTTATAGAATGCATAGCATAAAGTTGCAGGAGAACCCATCTGATCATTTCTTTTGTCTCTTTGGAGGAAGAAGGCAAAGTTATTTTCTGAAACTGAAAAAGAAAACGGAAAAAGTTGGTTCGATACTGAGGACATTTAGGAATCAATAGGAAGAAGACATGGAGAACCAAGAATATGACATTGATAAAACCGTATTTAGAGAGACAGGCAAAGAAGAGGAACCAGCAATTTGGACTAAGAATGACTGAAGAAAAAGGAAAAAGGGAAAACCAAGATGGTGGTTTAATAGAAACCAAGAGAGGAAAGTTTTATGAAAAGAACAGACACTAGTTGCAGAGGACAAGAAAGAAAAACTGAAAACAGTACATTAGATTTAGGAACTAGGATGTCATTGGCTTTTACATGGAGACTGGGTCCAGAAATCTGACTATAATAGGTTAAAAGGTGAATTGGGAGATTTCCATTTAAACATAGTAGATTGAACATTATTTATTTCTGCTTCTTTAATAACTGAGAGTATTTACTCTCTATGTTATATTTAGTATAATGAGCACAAAGAAGTTAAAATTTGCATACTACAAGAGTAAAGGACAGGAGAGGACACAACAGATGATAGTTGTCAACAAATTTTTAGAAGGAAAAAGTCAGCAGAGATGAGAAATGTAAATAGCAACTGTCTGTAAGTACCAAAGAGAAAAAAATTATTTCAGTGCTATGGGCTGAATGTTTGTGGCCCCATAATATGCATCTGTTGAAACCCTAATGCCCCATATGATGGTATTAGGAGGAGAGGCCTTTGGGAGGTGATTAGGTCATGAGAGCAGAAACCTCAGGAATGGGATTAGTGCTCTTATAAAAGAGACCCCAGAGAGCTCCCTAGTCCCTCCCACCAGGTGAGTATTTAAGAAGTCTACAACCTGGAACAGGGCCCTCACGCAACCATGATGGCACCATGATCTTGGACTTCCAGCCTCCAGAACTGTGAGAAGTAAATTCCTGTTGTTTATTAGCTACCCACTCTGTGGTATTTTGTTATAGCAGCTCAAATGGACTAGGACAAATAACTGTGAAAGGGTTCAGAAGTTGGCATCAACAGGTCATGACGTGGGTAAAAAGCCCCATATATGTTAAACAGCTAGATCATTATACTAACTGATGAGATCTCTGGGTCCCCTGACTATTTATGGGCCCTAGAATGCTAGGGCTTAGACATACACACAATTTAGAGTTTGAAGGATTCTGTTCCATAAAATGTCAGATACACTAACATCTGATCTTCCTCATCACCTCAAATGGGCAGGCTCCAGCCCAATCACTGACCAGTTGACACAAGTCTGTCCATGCCACAAAATTTCAAAGGAGCTGATGGGTGACTCTTTCTTAAAGGCAAATGAATAAGAAAAGACCACCAGTCATGTGAGGAAAGCCCCTAACACAGCAGAGAGAGACCGACACCACGAGGAAAGGTCAAACAAACAACAACACTAGAATTAATAGTTTCAGAGAGATAAAAAGATATGTAGTTAGACATAGATATAGATTATTCCCAAGAAATAAGAACAGGTACATGAAGGGCAGCTTAATGGGAGCATAGTTTTAGAGAGGAATATTTGAAGAAAAAGATAAAAATGTTTGAGAATGGGAAATCAAGGGTGGGGGGTTGAACAGCATTCAAGAGAATAGTATTTTCATCATTATCCATGGACACTATTCAACTTTTAAGTTTTTGTGCATGTTTGATAAGAACAGTAAACAGTAAAAATAAGCGAATTTGACATAGGACATGTGGACAAAGAATATAAATAATCTTTTTTAAAACTCTTTAAAGAGAAGGAAAGATAGCACAACAGTAGCAAGAAAGGTACAGGATCATGGAAGGTTTTCTATTTTATTATCTTAAGTAGGAAATATTTGAGTATATTTGTAGGTTGGAAGGAAGAGTGAGAAGGAGAGAGAGGATCAAAACACAGATAACAGAGAAAATTAAGGGAGGCGATGCAGGGAGGTAACAGGGTCCACAGTGCAGGTTAAAGACTGATTTCAGGGACAAGCTCTTCTCTTCTCTGAACTGCAAGAGTGGAACACGGATGGAGTTATGCCTGGTGGCTCTCATTTTCTCAGAAAAGGAGAAGCAAGGTCACCATCATTGATGCCAATGAAGGGCAAGTGGGTAGGTGAGGATGAGAAGAGTGCTAGTGATTTGGCATATCCTTGTGGGTAATCGAGGAAGCAAGCAAGCCAGAATTGTGTAAAAGAACTTTCAAACCAGAACCTAACAATCTAAAAAAGAGCAGATATATGTATCTGTGTAACTGATTCACTATGCTGTACAGCAGAAACTAACACAACATTGTAAATCAATTATACTCCAATAAGAATTAATTAAAAATTAAGAAAAAGGAACTTTCAAACCAAATGGAGGCTCATTAGAGATTGGAGACCATGAGTTGTAGTAGCAGAGGTCTATACAGCTGAATGACTGGGGGTGAGGGTGGCATTTATCAGCTAATTTCTAGGAAGAGTAAATGAATGGCTGGATTGACACTGATTTGCAAGGCCATGAGAATGCTGAGAAGACCAAAAAGTATAATGAAACATTAAGTATTTCATTGTGGAAAGGTTGGGCTACAGAAGGAAGGAAGTAGTGGACTGAATGAAATAAAAGGAGTTGATAATTAGAAGTCTTAGACAACCTGCATATAGGGAGCAGGGGAAGGAGAAAAATGTAGGGATAATTATGGTCAGAAGTAGGAATATTGGAGTTTAAGATTTCCCAACTGGTGCCAATGTCCTGAGTGTGATCCTGTAGATAGTGACTCAGGGGGTGGGACAGACATTGTTGGGGTGTAAGAAGGCAAGAATCTCTCCCATGGAGAATGAAGACAACCAGGATGGTGGCTGATGACAGAGGAGTAGAAAGGAAGACAGTATACCGGTACCAAAGCTTGAGGAATGATGGGGTGGTGTGGTTACATGGGGGCACCACCGAGGAAGGAGGCTGCCTAAAGGTAGAAGTATATGGATCTATAGGTAATAAAAGGCACCAATGTCCTTCCAAACAGTTCTAAATCTTTCCCTGTCTCTTTACTCCGATGAATGTGTTTACCTGGCCAGACCAGCCAAAGAATCCAGTGTCAGTAAAAAAGCAAGTTGGATGAGATTAAGAATTGCTGCAAAAGGAAAACTATCATGAGAAAAACCCTGGAGGTGGTGCAACAGAAGGGAATCCAAGTCAGCCATAAAAAGGTACCTGCCCAAATGTTTAGGGCCAAGACAAAATCAGGATGGGCCCAACAGAAGGCAATCAGGATACCAGGGCCAAGTCAAAGAGAATAGCTCCTTTAAATTCCAATTTTTATATACCTGTATATTTGAGACATATGAAAGCTCCCTATTAAATTGTCAGCATACAGTGATCTTAAGGGCATGATAAATAGAAGGATGCAGAGAGATAAGAGTGGACAGTCAGGAGCTGATTCTGGACAGCGTGGAGAGGACCAATACAAACCTGCTCCAGAATGACTAGCCCACGGATGTTGGTGAGAAGACCATCTGGGGTGTAGGACGCTGGTCGTTGAGGTCTCTGGTTTGTTGTTGTTGTTTTGCGGTACGTGGGCCTCTCACTGTTGTGGCCTCTCCCGTTGCGGAGCACAGGCTCCGGACACAGGCTCAGCAGCCATGGCTCACGGGCCCAGCCGCTCTGCGGCATGTGGCATGTTCCCGGACCGGGGCACGAACCCGTGTCCCCTGCATCGGCAGGCGGACTCAACCACTGCGCCATCAGGGAAGCCCGAGGTCTCTGTTTTGCATTTGCCCATGAGCCCAGCATGGAAGCCTTTGCAATAGGTGGTAAGGTTATTTTCAGAATGTGTTCCCTGCCTTTTCCTCTCCTCTAATATCAAATGTTGAATGTTTTCCAGCCCCTGTGGTGTGTCACACCAGGGCACCATGATGACTCCTGTTGTTTATTACTTACCTCTTCTGTCTTCCTGCCCCTTGTTTCTACTTTTATAATGGCAGGCTCTTTCTTGGCAATATTTATCTCTGAGCTTAGAGCCCCTCCCCATTTCCTCTGCCTTTTTACTCCCCATATGTGCTTTGATTTATTAACAAACCTACAGGGAGCCTTGGAATGAAGAGAACTAAAAAATGATTGCTGCATTCCTCCAATCTTCCTGAGCCCACAGGCTCGAGGCATCAACCGCCTAAGTATTCACAGAAAGTTATTTTAGGGAATGAATCTGGGGCCATTGTAAAATTCCAATGGCTTTAGTTTCCTCACAATTTTCTGATATTTAAGATTTTTAGACAGGATTGTCTGAAGCTATGTAGCTTAAGGGTCTCTAAGTTATAATTATAATAATGGATCTACCTCTAATGCCCTGTATTAGAGCAAGACTCCAAACCTCTCTGTTCTATAAAATAGGGAGCACAAAAATAACCTTAAGAGCTATGGTCAATAAAAACTAATAAATGCTGCCATGAAACAGCCAGGATTTGGATGCAGGAATGGGGTGCTTGAGAAACACTAAATAAAATGATGTAGTGAACAATCTAAGAAATGAGAACTCAGGATAGTCTGCCAGCTGAAAATATTAATGTCCAACATTAATAGAGTCGGGCTTCTCAGAGGCAAAATTCTGCTTTAGGAACACAGTACCACGACCCGCCTCCACTTCTCCTCCATTTGGGATCTCCTTCCTGACCTCCAGGGCAGCAACGCCCTATTAATTCCTGTTAATTGCCTGGAGCTCTCCATCTCTGTATTACCCACTCTGGCAACCATCTGCACAGTGTTCTACCACTTTCCCCTACTTCCTTCTCTCCAAATTTGATCTGGCCTATGCGCAAACCTCCAGGACTTAGTTATCTGCTGGATGCCAGTAGATAGCAAGGGGATGAATAAGGGCTATCTTCCTAGCAAAGTGTTTGATTGGGTCTAAGTAGCAATGCCTCAGTCAGTACAAATGTGTAGACTTTCATAAACTGCCCTTAATGTGTTCACTAACCCTGGAAATTTCAAGCCATCTATCTCACTGTGTGGAGGAGAGATTTTAGATTATTGGGGGTTTCCAGCATACTTCAGTTGGCATTATGAAAGCAGTTGCCAATTCTATCTACACCCTTGAAGGAGGGCCATCTATTAACAAGAGAAATCAATATCTCAGGGCAAAGTTTCTACCTCACTTCAAGAGGTAGAAACTACCGATTACTAAGACAACTTCATCTTCCATATCCAACCAAGCAACAGGAACCTCTTTGATCCTGACCCAACTCCTTAACATTTTAGGTAATGCAGATAAAGTTGACTTCCAATAAGCCCCAGGTGGATTATCTGCAAATATGGTTTTTACCTTCTTATGTTGACATCGTCATTTATTTTGCCTATTTAAGCACTCTAAAAGCTTTACTGTTGCTTCTGTTTACTCTTATCCCCTACATGCAGTAATGATAATTCCTAACATTTGTTTGCCATTTCATGGTTTTGAAGCCTTTTCACATGCATTACCTTATTTGATGTAGTTTCTAACTAATCCAAAGTTGGAAGGAAAGTCTCTGAAATAACATTTTGTCGTTAATTTTTTTCCTTGGGAAGATATATGCTAACATGTTGCAAGCCAATTAAAAAACAAAACAAAACAAAACATAACATATATGAGATAGTGCTGATCTTTTGCACAAGTCTGAGTAGATAGCACTGAGTATGACAGTGACCATCCCAACAAATGGGGAAGGGGGAGGAAATAAGCAGATAGATGATCAGAAATCTCCAGTTCCTTGTCACACTGACTTATTGTTGGGCTCAAAGGCAAGATCAAAGTCACACTGGAAAGTGGATTTAGGCCCTTGTATTTATGGTCAATTGACTTTCAACAAAAGTAACAAAGCACATCAATGAGGACAGGATAGTCTTTTCAACAAATGGTACTGGGACAAATGGATATCCACATGCCAAAAGATGAACTTAGACCCTTACCTCACACCACACACAAAAATTATCTCAAAATGGATCAGAGACCTGACTGTATGAGCTAAAACTGTAAAACTTTTAGAAGAAAACATAGGATAACATATTCAAGACTTTGGGTTAGATACAGCTTTCTTAGATATGACAATAAAAGCAGGATACATAAAAGAAAAAAAGCAATAAATGGGACTTCACAAAATTCAAAACTTTTGTACATCAAGGTATCATTGAGAAAATAAAAACACAACCCATAAACTGAAAGAAAATATCTGCAAATCATATCTGATTAAAAAATCTTATATTAAGACTATCCAATGAGCTCTTACAGATCCATATACAGATCTTCCTTGATTTACGATGGGTTAACATCCCAATAAGCCCATCGTAAGCTGAAAATATCGTAAGTCGAAAATGCCTGTAATACACCTAACCTACTGGACATCACAGCTTAGCCCAGCCTACCTTAAATGTGCTCAGGACACTTACATTAGCCTACAGTTGGGCAAAATCATCTAAAACAAACTCTATTTTATAATAAAGTGTTGAATATCTCATGCAATTTATTGAATACTGCACTGAAAGTGAAGAACAGAATGGTGGTGTGGGTACAGAATGGCTGTAAGTGTATTGGTTGTTCACCCTCGTGATCGTGTGGGTGACTGGGAGCTGTGGCATCAGGAGAGCGTGTGGTACTGCCTATCACTGACCCTGGAAAAGATCAAAATTCAAAGTACAGTTTCTACTGAATGCGCACTGTTTTTGCAGCATAGTAAAGTCAAAAAATTGTAAGTCTAACCACGGTAAGTTGGGGACTGTCTGTATAAACAACCCATCATAAAATAGGCAAAAGATTTGAATGGACATCTCACCATAGAAGATATACAAATAGCTAATAGTACATAAAAAGATGGCCTACACCATTAGTCATTAGAGAAATGCAACCATAATGAGGTACCATTTCACATCCACTAGAATGGCTATGATTTTTTAAAAAAGAAATAATAACAAATATTGTTGAAGATACAGGGCTTCCCTGGTGGCGCAGTGGTTGAGCGTCCGCCTGCCGATGCAGGGGACACAGGTTCGTGCCGCGGTCTGGGAAGAGCCCACATGCCGCAGAGCGGCTAGGCCCGTGAGCTATGGCCGCTGGGCCTGCGCGTCCGGAGCCTGTGCTCTGCAACGGGAGAGGCCACGGCAGTGAGAGGCCCGCGTACCGCAAAAAAAAGAAAAAAAAAAAAAAGAATATAGTTCTGATAAATTCTACAACATAAACTTCAAAAGTATTATACTAAGTAAAAGACAACAGATGCAAAAGACCAAAAACTGTGATTCTATTCATATGAAATGTTGAGAACAGGCAAATCTATAGAAACAGAAAGTATATTAGTAATGCCTAGGCCTAAGGCAGAGGGAGGGATTTAGGAATGGGATGCGGATTAACTGTAAACGGATATGAGGTATCTTATTGAGGTGATAAAAATGTTCTAAAAGTGGATTACGATGATCATTACAAAGCTCACTAAATTTACTAAAAATCATAATATAGGTAAATTTATGTTGTAAATTATATCTCAATAAATTTGTTTAAAATTCATTTAGGAGTTATAGTCAAATCTCCATTTCCCATCTTGATTTAAGAGAACTGTATGCAAAATCCCAAACTCTAGATTATCCAAGGAGATTTGTCATTGCATTTTGCTTTAAAGCAAGCTTTCTGATTTATAATTGAATTTGAATTTGCTCTAGATTTAGTTAATTCACTTCCAACAAATTTATGATGGAAAGAAAACCTCATTCAAGAGGAACTTGGAATTAACCCTGTTTCATCTTTCTCTGTC
This sequence comes from Physeter macrocephalus, assembly GCF_002837175.3. Classification (NCBI taxonomy): domain Eukaryota; kingdom Metazoa; phylum Chordata; class Mammalia; order Artiodactyla; family Physeteridae; genus Physeter; species Physeter macrocephalus. The sequence goes on from NC_041227.1 coordinate 36,201,643, forward strand.
TTTCCTACTCAATTGTTTTCTGCTCCCAACTGCAAGAAGACTTTGTTTTATTGCATTCTGCTTTTATTGCCCTTCACAGACACTGTGTTTTTTACAAACTGAAAACTTGTGGTAACCCTCTGTCAAGCAAGTCTATCAGTGCCATTTTTCCAACAGCATTTGTTCACTTTGTGTTTCTGTGTCACATTTTGGTAATTCTCAGAATATTTCAAGCTTTTTTATTATTATTACATTTGTTACAGTGATCTGTGATCAGTGATCTTTGATGTTACTATTATAATTATTTTGGTGTGCCACAACTGTGCCCATATAAGACAGCAAGTATAATTGATAAATGTTGTGTGTCCTCTGACTGCTCCACTGACCAGCCGTTCCCATCTCTCTCCTTCTCCTTGGGCCTCCCTATTTTCTATGATACAACAATATTGAATTTAGGCCAATTAATAATCCTACAATGGCCTCTAAGTGTTCCAGTGACAGGAAGAGTTGCACATCTCTCAGTTTTAATAAAAACCTAGAAATGATTAATCTTAGTGAGGAAGGCATGTTAAAAGCCAAGATAGGCTGCAAGTTAAGCCTCTTGCACCAAACAGTTGGCTAAGTTTTGAATGAAAAGGGAAAGTTCTTGAAGGAAATTAGAAAGTGCTACTCCAGTGAACACATAAATGATAAGAAAGCAAAATTATTGCTGATATGGAAAAAGATTTAGTGATCTGAATAGAAGATCAAACCAGCTACAACATTCCCTTAAACCAAAGCCAAATACACAGCAACGCCCTAACTCTCCTCAATTCTATGAAGGCTGAGAGAGGTGAGGGAGCTGCAGAAGAAAAGTCTGAAGCTAGCAGAGGTTGGTTCATGAGGTTTCAGGAAAGAAGCTGTCTTGATAACGTAATAGTGCAAATAAGGTGAAGCAGCAACTGCTGCTATAGAAGCTGCAGCAAGTTATACAGAACACCTAGCTAAGATGTTTAGTGAAGGTGGCTACACTCAACAGATTTTCAATGTAGATGAAACAGCCTTCTATTGGGAGAAGATACCATCTGGGATTTTCAGAGCTAGACAGAAGTCAATGCCTGGCTTCAAAGCTTCAAAGGACAGGCTGATTCTCTTATAAGGGGCTAATACAGCTGGTGACTTTAAGTTGAAGCCAATGGTCATTTGCCATCACCCAAATCCTAGGGCCCTTAAGAATTGTACTAAACCTACCCTGCCTGTGCTCTCTAAATGGAACAACAAAGCCTGGATGACAGCACGTCTGTTTATAATATGGTTTACTGAATATTTTAAGTCCACTGTTGAGACCTACTGCTCAGAAAAAAGATTCCTTTCAAAATATTACTGCTCATTGACAATGCACTTGGTCACCCAAGAGCTCTGATGGAGATGTACAATGAGATTCATTTTGTTTTCATGCCTGCTAACACAATATCTATTCTGTAGCCCATGGATCAAGTAGTCATTTTAACTTTCAAGTCTTATTATTTAAGAAATATATTTCGTAAGGCTATAGCTGCCATATATAGTGATTCCTCTGATGGATCTGGGCAAAGTCAACTGAAAACCTTCTTGAAAGGATCTATTATTATACCATTCTAGATGCCATTAAGAACATTCATGATTCATGAGGAGTCAAAATATCAACATAAGCAGGTGTTTGGAACAAGCTGATTCTAACCCTCACAGATGACTTTGTTGGGTTCAAGACTTCAGCGGAGGAAGTCACTGCAGATATGGCAGAAATAGCAAAAGCAGAGAATTCGAAGTGGACCCTGAAGATGTGACTGAGTTGTTTCTTAAGCATGAGCAAAGAAAGTCGTTTCCTGAGATTGAATCTACTCCTGGTGAATATGCTGTGATGATTGTTAAAATGACAACAAAGGACTTAGAATATGACATAAACTTACGTGATAAAGCAATGGTAAGGCTGAGAGGATTGACTCCAATTTTGAAAGAAGCTATACTGTCGGTAAAATACTGTCAAACAGCAACGCATGCTACAGGGAAATCGTTCGTGAGAATAAACCCACGTGGCAAACGTCATTGTTGTCTTATTGTAAGAAACTGCCACAGCCACCCCAACCTTCAACAACCATCACCCTGATCAGTCAGCAGCCATCAACATAAAGGCAAGACCCTCCACCAGCAAAAAAATAATGATGACTTACTAAAGCCTCAGATGATGGTTAGCATTTTTAAGCAATAAAGTATCTTTTAATTAAGGTATGTACATTGCTTTTTTAGACATAATGCTATTGCACACTTAATAGATTACAGTATAGTGTAAACATAACTTTTATATGCACTGGGAAAACAAAAATTTGTGTGACTGCCTTTATCGCAGTGGCCTGGAACTGAATATCTCAGAGGTAAACCTGTACTGTGTAGAGAGTGTGGTTTCTCAAACACAACCAAGCAGAGAGGATCTATTAACTTGCAGAGTTTCTCTGAACAGACACTTAGATGTTTGTGGTTCAAAGTTTAAGTAGTGTGACATGTTCAGAAATTTCACAGGCCTGAGAGATCTTTATTCTAGTTTCATTTTCCTCATCGACCTTGGGGCTATGAACCTATCTCATTTTCTTTACAGTTTTATTTAATGATACACCCCTCATCTATAAACTAGAAGAGATCAATTCTTCTCTAGGCAGCTATAGATGTATTGCCTGAGGTTATAAAAATCTGCGTGTTTCAAGAATTGCTGATAAATGGAATAAATCCGATTATGTATAATTATATATATATCTAAAACTATATTATAAAACATTAGGTTTTATATATATACATACACATCTCATACACTCTATTTCTTAAATGTCTGTGGATATTTTTGTGATTCATAAAATACAATATTAGAATGTTATTGAATTCATTGTAGATCTATGCTTTTTATTTTTTCAATTAATAGTTTTATGTTTGTGTGAGATGATCATGCATATTTTTTTCTGATGCCCCCAGATTTGGAACCACTAAATATTTCTAAAGTCACTTTTATCTCTAATCCATGCCTTTAGGCTTCTCTGATATATACAAGTTAGACTGAATAAAGGTGATGTGATATTAACAAAACTTAGAATTAAGTGTAGAGCTATAAAAGTATTCTCAATGAATGTGACATGCCAGTTGAGGAGTTTCTAGTTTGAATTTCTTTCATTACTGAACAAACAACGAAATGCTTATAATACCTAGTTAGGATATCCAAAGCAAAGTAGCAACCTGCTGATTAGAACATAAAAATTTTCACTAGGAAATAAAGGGAGTGTTCTAATCAGTGTGGCAGGCAGAATTCTCCCAACATGCCTAGCCCCTGGGGTACATGCTCTGTATAATCACCTCCCCTTAAGAGCGCACAGGTCACGAAAAACCTAGGGAAAAGACGGGAATAAAGATGCAGACCTACTAGAGAATGGACTTGAGGATACGGGAAGGGGGAAGGGGAAGCTGGCACAAAGTGACAGACTGGCATGGACATATATACACTACCAAATGTAAAATAGATAGCTAGTAGGAAGCAGCCGCATAGCACAGGGAGATCAGCTCGGTGCTTTGTGACCACCTAGAGGGGTGGGATAGGGAGGGTGGGAGGGAGACGTAAGAGGGAAGAGATATGGGGATATATGTATATGTATAACTGATTCACTTTGTTATAAAGCAGAAACTAACACAACATTGTAAAGCGATTATACTCCAATAAAGATGTTTAAAAAAAAAAAAGAGTGCACAGAACCTCTGAATAGGATATCATTCTGTGATTAACTATGTTATCTGGCAAGAGTGAAGGGAGTTTGGAGATATAACTAAGGTCCCTAATTATATGACTTTAAGTTCATCAAAAGGGAGCTCATTCTGGACCTTTCCTAATCAGGTAAGTGCCTTAAAAGGGGTGTACAGGTCAGAAAAAGAGAAAGTCATCAGAGACATCCTGCTGCTGGCTTTGCAGACACATATGGTCATGATGTGAAGAAGGTCACCAGGAAGGGAATGTTCAAGTCCTCCAGGAGGTGAGGGCCTCGATTCTACACCTGTAAGGACTGAATTTGGCCTCGGCGGCTGTGAACTTGAAAGAAGACCTTAGGTGAGACTGCAGCCCTGTCCGACACCTTGATTTCAGCCAGGTGAGAACATGAGCAGAGGACCCCGTTAACCCATCTGGACTCCTAACCCATGGAACTGACATAATACTTTCACCTTGTTTTAAGCCACTATTTGTTAGAGAGTGAAAATGACTACAGTCGGATGTGGTAAAACAGAATGAAGAGTAGTGTTCCTGAAGGGAGCCCAGCCCGATTCCACTCCCCGCCAACCCACCGTCCTCTGTGCACTGTCAGACGTCCTGGTTGACCAAAGCCCCTTCTGTGGCCAACCATGGACTTGAATGAATAAGGCCTGAATTCTCAATGTTTCAGCTCTTAGACAGTGATGCATGGTAGAGAGTTGGCGTGGGGGGCATGGAGACTAGAGATAGAGTCCTGCCACCCTCTCTGAGAGCCTCTGTCACAGGGAGGTGAGAATACTTTCTATCTGCCTTTGTTCAGCAGGAACTAACCTCCCCCCCCCGAAAAAAAAGAACTCCCTTTACATGACTGTCCAGAGGAACAAATACTGGTTTGCCCCCTTACAGTAGCATAACTTAAAAGAGCAAATTTGGGGCTTATTCCCAGAAGAGCTGAGTTTTCTTTATTCCCGGAAGAGCTGAGTTTTCTTTGTTGACTTGGTTACTTCACTCTACAAAGACCAGCAACTGGCAATTTGAAATAACTAAAAACAAAATAAAATTTCTGCTTGACCCGACATCCTGATTCTATAATATGTCTACCCCTTTGGCCTCACTCCATGCTTTGTTCCCTAAAGGTCATGGGCAATGCTTACTCCAGTGGCTCTAAAGAAACTCAGCCCAATTACAAGCTTCTGACTCAACACCTGATCCAAAGAGCCATCCCTCCCACCCTTCCCCTGGACCCTCAGTAGTCCACAGCCACACTGGCTGGGGCAGCCTTGCAGGGTGACAGCTTTCGTCCTGAAGGATGGATGCAGTGTTCTGGCTGCCGGTCCACTCGGCATAATTATCCCGCCTGGGGTTTTGCCCATCATATTATAACGAATTGCTTTGGAGAAAAAGATCAAACAGCAGGGAAAGCCTCAAGAGGAAGAATACATCTGTTAAGAACTCCCACTGAAAATGTTATAAAGCATTTTTGCTTACTAAATCTTTCAAGTCTGAAACTCAGGGCAACTTAGCTGCCTTGTTTTAAGGAAAGAGAGAGATTGGGAAAGAGAAAGGTGGCGGGGCCGGGATGGGGTGGGGGGAAGATTGGAAAACAGACTTAAGAAGTCACCAAAACTAAGTGAAAAATAATACACACACACCCAGAAAGCCATACGAAATTAAAAGTGCTTTGTGCAGCATAAATATCTAAAACACGCTTTTAAATATTATAAATACATACCTTTAAGATGGTCTTTTGTGTATGCATTTAAGACAAAAAGGTTTCAATAAAGCATAGGAGTGCTTTATACACAAACACATGTGATCCCAATTTACGAGTGTTTCTAAAGGTTTTAATTCTTGGCTCTGTACCTGATTGCAGAGATTCAAACTAACAAGATTAAAAATTTCTTTTCGTTGTACATCCTTGGAATTGTCTCTGCCCTCTAGCAAGTACTCTATACATTTCAGCAATTACCAGACCTTTGTGTCACTCACTGTGATCCTATAAAATACCCATTAGAATAAGGAGGGGAAAAAAGCCTGCAATTTCACAAGGTTTGGGGGTCACAGATTGGGCACCTGCTATATTATACATCACCATATGTTAACGCTTTTATTCCTCTACATGATTGTAATGATACTTATGTAGGATATGGTTGTCTATTCTACGACTATTCTACAGCCACCGAATGCGTATTTGCTTAAGCTGTGAAATGAGACTGGAATTTACAGGAAGTACAGCAACTACCCCACAAACCCATAACCAAGATGTCTGGATCCTAATTGTGTTCTCCAGAAGGCACAACTGTTTTCTTTTCCTCTCCTCTCCCTCACTCGCTCCTCCTCCTGCCCCCTTCCTCTCTATGCAAAAAGACAAATAGTTGTGGAGACCCCCGCAAAAGCCCAGGAAACTGGACAGAAGAGTGACAGGCTAGGCGCAGGAAGGGGGGCCCCTGCCACAGAGTTGCAAATAGGTCTCTTTCTTGGGTTTGCACAGAAAGTCCTCTGAATGAGCTCGCTGCTCCGTGTCCCCTACCTTCTCCCGGATTGTTAATACAGGCAGGAAAAGTACACACTGAGGAGTTTGGAAGGAGTTGGGGGGACTCTCGGAAATTTGCTAGAAATGAGTGCCTCTCCATTTGGTGGAATACAGTCAATTCCTAACTGTCTGCACCAGTGCTGGAGACAGTGAGGGGATGGTCCAAGGCCCAGAGGAGGTTTCCCTGTAGCCACAGTATGGAGCTCAGCTGCCCTCATCAAAGCCAGCCCCTCGCTCCTAACTGCTGACTCACGGGCTTGTTCAGACCAACCAGCCATCCACACCAGGCCTCTGCCAGGAGCAAAGCGTGGCTTCTCTGCACAGGGTGGAGAGGATGAAGGTACAGGATGATCTCCCGAGATGCCTGCCATTTCTCAGGGCCACGGTGTTGGTGCTGAGCCTGGTTAGGCCACCCTGTTTCCCCAGAGGCACAGACCGTGCAGACCTGGGCTTATTTGTGTTTTTGTTTGTGAGCAGGATTGAGTGGGTGGTGATCAGTGTTCCCTGGAAACCGCCTGGGGCTGAACTATGGGGAGAGCCTCCCTTCCCTAAACCCTGGCCCTCCTCCCCACTGGGCACATTTGGTCTGAGAATTCTTGCACTGCTCTTTATGATTCAAAAATCTCAGGAGAGCTGGCTGGCACTCTAGCAGTCTCCACTTTTACTTTCAGGAGGAATTCTAGAGGCCAGCATTTTAACCAAAAGGAATAACTCTCTAAGGGTCCCAAGTCAGACATGGTGTTATTTTACAAGAGGGGAAACCTCTACTTTTGTATCACCAATGATACATGTTTTCTCGCTAAATAAGAGTCTTATTTTAATAACAAAGCTACCAAAAAGCCACCTCTAAAATTCATATAACTCTTATTAGTGACTTTAAGTATTTAAGTATTTTTTTCTTTTTTAACACTCCAAGGGTTGTTATGCTACAGAGCCATGGGATACGATAATGCCTTCATTTTGAGAAAGAATAAACTGAGGCTGGAAACACAACTATACACAGCTTAAACTGTGCATCTGTACATGTCTTGTATGTATCTTCCTAATAAAAAGTACAGAGCCATTAAAATTGCGGTGGGGGGAATAATAGGGAAAAATTTTTTAAACTAACCAAAACATCACTCCTAAGTTTTTCTAGTACGGAGATATTAGTAAATTTTCTTCTAATTTTCTATGAAATTATGTTAAAATCTATGGTGTTTTAGCATTCATACTGTTTGTACAACTCTGTATCCTTACAGTTACAAAAATATTAAGAACATACATTATCATGTCAATTACCTACTCTAACAATAAAACATCTTCATGAATCAACATGCCTTCATTTGCTAAATGATTTCCCTAATTTTTAACCTTTATATGGTTTCTAGTGCCACATTAATATAACAAGTACTGTGTTCAAATCTTTGCTTAAAAAAATGCTTAAATTCAGTCAACCAATGGTCTAAAGAATATTTTTTAGATTCAGATTTTTAAAAGATATTTGGAAGTTAGTTTCAAATCAGTTGCTCTGAAATTATCTATGTTTTATATTGATTTTCTTCAGGTTTTTTTTCCTTATGTAGCCACATGTATAGTTTTCACACTTCCACAAATAAGCAGACGTTACAGGTATATTGTTTTATGGCTGGCTGCTTAAAAACTTATTCAGGATATTCAATGAAGACGTCAACTGAAATAAAATTACAAAGTAAGAATTAATCCTAAAACTTTTCATTAAAAATTTGTTTTGGGGTTTTGTCTGTTGTTTTGTTTTTCGATACCTGCATTAACTGGATGAATATAACTAGCTAGATAACTGGAAGGATTTTGTGAGTGGACACAAATGTCCTTCATTTAGATCGCGAAATAACAGCAAGCTTTAGAGTGGAGCCAAAACCTAGAAAACTGCCAGGCGTATAGGATCTGTGGCACAAAGTGAAGATAAGAATACTCTTTACACACACACACACACACACACACATACACACACACACACACACACACTCTTCCTCCACTCCCTGTCTCTGACCTTCCAGCTTGACCTTGCCTGATGGAAATACAAGCATCCTCTCTCTTGTGTTATCATGATGCTGAAGCAATAGAACACTTTAAAATATAAATACTTGGAGAACGGCTAAGGATCTTCCATTTTAATGTCATCTTTAAAAGTGAGGAAATATGTAGTCAGCGTGTGGACAGTTTTCATTTGCTGTCATTGACATATTTTGTAAACTTCCCCGATCTTGACACTGACCTTCACAAATAACTATATACTTGGCTTATATTATTAATTTTTCCTGTGTTCTTCTTAGCGCTTCTTTTTGCTCCATGGACAACTGTGTGTCCCAGCATTACAATACATTTTTGCACAAGAAGTTTGTGTCTAGAGAGAAATTTAACATTCCGATGGTTTTTCTTCCCACATCCAGACACACAGTGTCCCCCGCATCCCATCTGCAGGCACAAGATGGTGGAAGATAACCAGGAACAAAACTCAGGCCTGGAATTCACACGGCTTTGTGAAGCTCTGAAAAGAATTAAACATTAAGAACATTCATGACCTGTAAAACATATCTTCTAGGGGCCCGGACTGCAATTTTTAGCCAATAATTGTATGTGAGAGCAGAGGAATACAAAGAACACAGCTTGGACGCAGTGCCTCTGAGCACTCCAGAAATGAACAGTGATTTTAATCAGACTACCTACACTGGGCGATTGTCCAAGGTATTTGGCCCTTTACTCCTCCCCCTTCTAAAACTTGCTGTTAAAAAGTGCCTGAAAGTAAATATAACAATGTTTTTGAGGGCCTTAAACCCTAGTTTGAGTTGGTATGTTTCCTTACAATCACCTTCATGATTGCTTTTAATTCTACTGAGTCGCAATCTTGACGTTATTGAAAAGAGAAGAAAACAACAAACAAAAAGTAACTGAGGAGAGCATTGCTTCCAAACACTCCTTAAAACCTAGTTTACCTGTAGTTTAAATACGATCAACTGTCGCCATCTGCTGTCTACAGGTTGGATATTTTTTCCCCCCAAAAGGAAGAACTAAGACACAGGCATACTTGCTGTCATGGAAATGTTTCCGTGTATCTGTGTGTGTGTGTGTGTGTGTGTGTGTGTGTGTGTGTGTGTGTGTGCACGTATGCCGAAGATGGGCAATAATTTCCCAGCGTTCTAACTAATTTAGTATGTTTTTAAGAACCTATAGTTAGTTGAGCCCCCATAGCCTCTAATTTAACACAAGATTTTTCCTTATGGAGTTATCATCACAGACAAAATGAAGTTGGAGCCCAGGACAAACAAAAGATTAAGAACCTGTATTAAAGGACAGGGCACAGGTGACGGTTCATAGGGAGTGACCTGAGGCCTCAGTGTATTTCTCCACCTTGATGGGACCACAGACGACTTAACCCCACAAATGTAACTGTCTCCCTCTAAAATCTACTTTTCTGAGTGTCCAGGGTTCCCTGATGGCTTCTGGTTAACACAGGAGATTTTAACGAATGTACTCCTCCTCACAGGGGCACGCCTCAGCTAACCAACCAAGGCTTCCCCAAATATAACATTATCCAACCTATTTGGAAGGTATTCCCCAAACACATGTATTTAAGCCTCACAACAACCTTAATAGGTAGCTATTTAAATCTGTTTTATAGATGAAGCCATTGAGACCCAGTGAAGCTGATGGCAGAGCTGCTAAGTGACAGCCAGGACAGAGCTGGACTCAAACCCAGGTCCCCAAGCCGCATCTGGACCACGGAACCACACCGCTGCCCAGGGAACAACTCAGCAGGCAGCTAAGAGGATTCCCCCTTCGCAGCTTGCAGCCAGGAATGATCAAACCATTTCCCACTCCCAACTCATCTCCACCGAAACTTCTCCTTTGGAATTTGTCTCCAGCGTCACTTATCAAAAAGCTCTTCTGAAGTCTTCTTTCTCCCTGACCACTCGGAATATGATTGCCTAATAAAATTTCATTTGGAAGCTCATCTGCTCTGTGTCTCCCTACTGTTCCCTAAAAAATACATTTATTTGACTTTCCACTGTCAGAGTATACTTTCCGGGGACAAAAAGTGATCTTTTTGTTTCTGATGCTTCCATAGAAACGAAGCTCCATGAGCAAGTGGCTCTCACAGACAGGATACGTCCAGGTCTTTGGAAAACCTCACATGTGTATATCTGCATTATTGGACCCTGTGGGCCAACAGTTTCTGCTCTGTAACACTGCAGACACTAGTCATTCAAAGTAGCTTCCCAGGGTTATAAAACGTTTTCTAAGAAACCAACACATCTCTATTTATTTTTATTTCCTCATCTGCTGCAAATTCCTTTTCTGTGAATTCATTTATATGTTCCCTTTTTTTTTCTTTCACATTTACACTCAGTGCCTGATGCAGCTTGGATTCAAAGCAAAAGGAGTTTGGATTTCCAGATGCTTCTCCGGGACCAAGGCTTGTAGAAGGCAGAGGGGAAGTTGAACTTGCAAGGAAGAGCCAAGGAAGCAGCGGGCAACCCAGAAGGGAGCTCTGGAGTGAGCACCGTCCATCAGAGTAGTGCCTCGATAGGCAAACAGGGCCAGGCGGGCGGTCTGGGTGCCGCATGTCCCTGCCAACTACAGTGGCACAAACCCTGTCTCCACTCTCTCACAATCCATGTCATACAAGCTGTGCTTTTACATGGAACCAGCACCTCACCTATCTACTGATGCTGAGGCTCATTTCAGAAAATTTACTAAAATACGGAGCAGCTGCCCAGTGAGCATGATCTAATGCATGAAGTTGATCCTCTGAGGAGCTGACCAGAAAGGGAGGCATGCAAATTAAGAGCCCTTCCTCTCCATTTCTCCAGGGAAATTTCAAAAAGGCTTCCCAACATTCCTTAAGTTCCTTGTAAGCAGTAAGAGGAGAAGCGCCCAGGAGACACATTTCCATTTTTTGGAAAAAAGAGGACAGACATCTGCTCTCCCCTCACCACCATAAACGAATTCCTTGGCTCTGTACATATATCAGTTCAGGGCTTCTGAGAGGCAGATGCCCACAGAGAAATAGGTGTGCAGAAGATTTGTTGGGGGAAATTCCTGGGAAGGAGGAAGTCAATGGGAACAGCAGGAGGGAGGGAGCGAAAGCCTTTGGACCACAGTGCAGGTCTATCTACCTGTGAGAGGAGAGAGGAGGTGGGAGGAGTAGGTAGGAGGAGCCTCTGACCACAGCACGGATCTGAGAAAGTCCTGGCTGGGCCAGTGGGCAGCCCCGGAGCAAAGACAGCCCCCTAGAAGGAGTCTTGCTTTGGGCAAGGATGACCCGGCTCTGCTTCCTCCCTGTCCTCAGTGACAGGCTAGTGATGGGCCCGGGAAAGTGCATCTCTGCATGAATGACGCTGTGGATTCCAAAGGAGGCCAAAGGGCAGCAGCTGGCCTCCTCATGGAAGGTTCTCTCTGGAAGGGAGATCTGATGAGGACATTACCTCACCTACCATATGTGCTTACCTCGTAGCACTGAATCCTCAAGAACAAGCTCAGAATGAACTTTAAAAGGAACGTCACCAGGTTAATTCCTCTGTTTCTCTTGCATTCCTACTTCATTCCTGATTACAAAGGATGGTCTCCAAACACAGCCCCAAAATTGACAGCTGATTCAATTGAAACTCAAATTAACAGACCAATAAAGAAACAGCATCTTAACCACTGGAAATATCTAAGTATTTTTTAATGCTGTGAGATTCCAATGTCAGCTCAATGCCACAAATGTTTAATGAATCTGAACACCTACTATGGACCAGATACTCTGCTGGGTCAGCAGAATCCAATTAAATCAAGAAAAATCTTGAAAGGTACATAGGGTGTCACATTCCAGAAGAACTGAAGAATAATATTTTAGTGCTGATTTTTGCACTTCTGATCATTACTATCTTTTCATTTAGTGTAAATTTTTAGGTTTTGTCAAAGCAAAATTCATATGTCAAATTGAAGTAACGCATAAAATCCTCAGTGAAAAACCATCCTCTTCTACTTAATTCCATTCTTGAGACTGTCTCTAAGTTTCATTTCTGAGGTGACTATTTCTATACATTTCTGTTGTACCTATACTGGTGCTTCATTCAAATCTCCAGATACTACATTTCTACCCCAGTCTGTTGAATTAGCAACTCGACCTTATCTTCTGACTTTTTGCTTTGTTGAATTCCTCCAGAATATTACCAAGCCATAAATAAAGCAAAGCTAAAAATTAGTGCAATAAGGGAGAATGCCAGCTTGGTAGAGTTTCAGCAGTGTCTCAGAGAGAAGGTCAGAACATAACTTTATAGGTTCTTGAGGCCTATGCTTGGGTGGTTGGAGCCACTGGAATTGGACATGAATTGTTACGCAGTGAAGTGAAGGTCTTAAAAATGAGACTGGATAAGAAAACATTCGACAAGCGAGATGTTTTCCCAAGTAAGCTGTTGTCTAAAAAAATGTGATCTGCTGGACTTTCCTGAAGGTGATGGTAAAGTTATTTATTGATGAATAATCTTTCTTTTCCAGGCAAATGTTTTCTGGTACAAACAAGTTGGTCATGTGGACACGGGTTGTCATTGCTTTTCGTCCTAACTGCCAGGCAGTGTTCATGCAGGTGGTCACTGTTCTCAGCTCCACAAAGATTAAGCCCATTGCCTTCTTCCTTTCCTATCCCTTCTCAATAGTTACATCATTGTTTCTAATGTTCCTTGTGGTTATGTTGGTAGCTTTAAGTAGCTTTCTTTTTTGTTGTTGTTGTCGCCTATATTTTATTTATTACTTAAAAAAATTTATACAATTTTTAAGGTTACTTTCCACTACATTTATTACAAAATATCGGCTATATTCCGTGTTGTACAATACATCCTTGAGCCTGCCTTACAACCAATAGTTTGTACCTCCCTCACCCCTCTATTGCCCCTCCCCCTCTCCCCACTGGTATCCACTAGTTTGTTCTCTATATCTGTAGGTCTGCTTCCTTTTTATTATATTCACTAGTTTCTAGTATTTTTAAGATTCCACATATAAGTGATATCTTACAGTATTTGTCTTCCTCTGTCTGACTTATTTCACTTAGCATAATGCCCTCCAAGTCCATCCATGTTGCTGCAATGGCAAAATTTCATTCTTTTTAATGGCTGAGTAGTATTCCATTGCATATATATATACCACATCTTCTTTATCTTCATCTGTCGACGGACATTTAGGTTGTTTCCATGTCTTGGCTTATATATACCACATCTTCTTTATCCATTCATCTGTTGATGGACACTAAGGTTGCTTCCATATCTTGGCGATTGTAAATAATGCTGCTATGAACATTGGGGAGCATGTATCTTTTCAAATTAGTGTTTTTGGTTGTTTTAGATCTATGCCCAGGAGTGGAACTGTGAGGTCATGTGGTAGCTCTATTCTTAGTTTTTTGAGAAACCTCCATACTGTTTTTCACAGTGGCTGTGCAAATTTACATTCCCACAAAAAGTGTACAAGGGTTCCCTTTTCTCCACATTTAAGTAGCTTCTTGACTCTCCCTTTCTTATGCTACCCATTTTAGCCTTGAACTCTTGTTTTGCGAGATGAGTAATTAAGATGGCTACTTTCCCTACATTTCTTCCCCTTCCTTTTCCACCAATTTCTGTCAGCTGGGCTGTGCTCCAGGGTTTAAAACATTTGCATTATGCTTTTAAACGTAATTAAATGTTCCGAGCTGTCACTAATGATTGAGTCAACAACTTAAAAATAACAAGTTGTGTTTATATGAATATACTAAGAATAATACATTTGTAAAATAATTCATATGTGCAGGGCAAATTTTAAGTTCTTTTTATTAACTGATGTCAACCTAGTAGCAGATATTATTAGGTTGATTTTATGGATGAGGAGACTGGGACAGAGAGAGGTTTCAAATCTTGCCCAAAATGATTTGCTGATTACTCCTCTAAAATGTTGTACCTTAGTTTCCCTAGCCTAAAATACACACTGTGATTCTGCCACGTCTCTCCATTAGTCCACTGCACACAGCTTTTCCTAACTCGGGGCCATCCCAGAGGCTGTTCTCTTTAGAGCTTCCTCGCCCAGACCTTCCTCGCCCAGACCTTCACCTTATTATGCAGATTTCAGCTAACATCGGTTCCTTAGAGAAGCATCTCTGACTGCCACATAGCAGAAGGTCCTTCTGCCTTTCTCTCTCATAGCATCCATTCTGCCCTTTCCTAGAACTTGCCATAATTTGTAAGTACACAGTCCCTTTTGTGCATATCAGTGTAATGCCTATCTTCCCTTCTCTACAATAAGAGGCATGATGTTTTGCATCTTAGGCTCGCCTAGCACAGTGCTTGGCACCTAGGAGGTAATTAATTTCTCCATATGTAATGGACTATAATGATTGATAAATATAATTTTATTTTCAAGTTAAATACAAGGTTATTAACATGGAAATCTTATTAGTTATTCAGTGTAGAACAGTGGGATGAATTTGGATTAAATCTAAGACCTATAATAGAAATTAATTTTTAATACATCTACAATATTCACTAACTTTCTTGAAATTTGATTCATATAAGTATAATGAATAAAGGACAGATGAATAATCCTCCAAGGCATGGAACATTAGCAATAATAATAATAAATAGCACTTTGTAAGGCTTTCACAACCCACAAGCATTATGCCATTTTCTTCTCCTGACACTGTGATGTCATCAAGTCACTTACTCAAGGTTACACAAACTATACATGGCAGGAAGCAAACACAGCTTTTCTTCCCTAGGTCCAGTGTGCTTACTCAGAGCTCCTCACTTCCCCTTTCTCGATTCACATTCTAAAATGCTATTTTCCCTAAGGACGCTTTTGCCTTTAACAATGGGATTGTTTTCATGTTATTATCAGTCATTTTGACTTGTCTGCAACATTCAAAACACTCCTATTTCAGCAGCAGTAACTCTGATCTCTTAGACAGGTGTTTGATAAAAGTCAAATAAATTATTCAGACAACACAGTGTTTGGTGGAGAGCAAAATCCCTTCCAGGGGATTTAGCCAACTTCTAGAAGAAACTTCATGGGAGAGGAACTGGAGTTTGGCCTTGATGTTGCAGAATAATGTTTAGATGAGGGAGAGGCTGACTTTCAAACTCTCTGCTTCACGATGGACTTACGCCAAAGAGCAGCGGCACTTGCGTGTACTTCTGGGAAACCCCACAGCAGGTGTTCACAGTCCCTGTAGATTTTTAGGATTCATTCATTCATTCATTTATGCACCCACTGATGCACTCCATAAAAAGCTGCATAGAAAGGATTTTTCACTTGAGAGATTCAAACCCTTTGATGCTAGCTTTGCATTTATTATTATACTGCATGAGAGTGTGTTAGATACTGAGGTTTTGTTGCAATTCTTGGCTGATCTTGGACTTGGGCTGTAAGGACTGGTAGTAATAAAGTTTGGAATTCTGCCTGGCTTAGGTCACATTTCCTAGAAGTAGGGTCTGAGGTGGGAATCTGAGGATGAGTGATTCCTTGCGGCAGGGCTCCACCCCAAGGAAATGGCGTGAGGGCAGCAGATGGGGCAGGGAAAGGAGCTGAGTAGGATGTGGTCTCAGCCAGAGCCTGGCTTCCGCTGATCCCAGAGGAAGCCCTGGACCCTACTGCACCAGAGAGTTGCTCCCACCTTAAGCACAGGGACTGGATTTTTGTATCTCTTTGTCAATCACTATTCAGCTACAGGCTGTTGGGGAAGAGAGGACAGGTGTAAGCCATTAACAGTCAATACTCTATTTTTAATTTGTTGAGGAACCTCCATACTGTTCTCCATGGTGGGGTGGCTGTGACAATTTACATCCCCTCCAGCAGTGCACGAGGGCTCCCTGTTCTCCGCACCCTCGCCGATGCCTGTCTTCTTCTGTCTTTTTTTTTTAACATCTTTATTGGAGTATAATTGCTTTACAATGGTGTGTTAGTTTCTGCTTTATAACAAAGTGAATCAGTTATACATATACATATATCCCCATATCTC
>NC_041227.1:36218042-36258827 GCF_002837175.3 Physeter macrocephalus
CACAAAGCACCGAGCTGATCTCCCTGTGCTATGCGGCTGCTTCCCACTAGCTATCTGTTTTATATTTGGTAGTGTATATAAGTCCATGCAACTCTGTCACTTCGTCCCAGCTTACCCTTCCCCCTCTCCATGTCCTCAAGTCCATTCTCTAGTAGGTCTGTGTCTTTATTCCCGTCTTGCCCCTAGGTTCTTCAGAACCATTTTTTTTAAGATTCCATATATTTGTGTTAGCATACAGTATTTATTTTCTCTTTCTGACTTACTTCGCTCTGTATGACAGACTCTAGGTCCATCCACCTCACTACAAATAACTCAATTTCATTTCTTTTCATGGCTGAGTAATATTCCATTGTATATATGTGTCACATCTTCTTCATCCATTCATCTGTCGATGGACAACTTAGGTTGCTTCCATGTCCTGGCTATTGTAAATAGAGCTGCAATGAACATTGTGGTACATGACTCTTTTTGAATTATGATTTTCTCAGGGTATATATGCCCAGTAGTGGGATTGCTGGGTCATATGGTAGCTCTATTTTTAGTTTTTTAAGGAACCTCCATACTTTGATAACAGCCATAATAATAGTTGTGGGGTGTTACCTCTTTGTGGTTTTGATTTGCATTTCCCTAATGATTAGTGATGTTGAGCACCTTTTCATGTACCTCTTGGCCAACTGTATTTCTTCTTTAGAAAAATGTCGATTCAGGTCCCTTGCACATTTTTTAATTGGAAAGGAAACGACAATAGGATATTGAAGAGATATCTGTACTCACACACTTACTGCAGTATTATTCACAATAGCTAAGATATGGAAACAACCTAAGTGTCCATCAGCAGAAGAATGGATAAATAAGATGTGGTATGTATATATATATACACAATGGAATATTATTTAGCCATGAGAAGGAATTAAATCTTGCCATCTATGGCAACACAGATGAACCTTGAGGACATTATGCTAAGTGAAATAAGTCAGACAGAGAAATACAAATACTGCATGATTTCACTTATATGTGGAATCTTAAAAAGCCAAACTTGTAGAAACAGAGAATAGAACAGTGGTTACTAAGGACTTAGGGGGTGGGAGAAACGGGAGAAATGTTGGTCAAAGAGTACAAACTTCCAGTTAGAAAATGAATTAGTTCTCGGGATCTAATGCACAGCATGGTGATTATAGATAACAATACTGTACTATACACTTGAAAGTTGCTAGAAGAATAGATCTTAAATACTCTCACCACAAAAAAGGAAATGATAATTATGTGACGTGATGGAGGTGTTAGCTTAGATTGTTCTGTTAATCATATACTGCAATATATAAATGTATTAAATCAACATGTTGTACACCTTACAGTTATACAATATTATATGTCAATTATATCTCAGTTAAGTTGGAGTAAAAAACAGCCAGTACTCTCAGCAGCTAGGGCCTGGTTACACAGGCCAGTAAGTAGGAGAATAGGCTCCGGGTTGGACACCAACATAATCTATCAGACTGGCCATGTATGTATGTGCAAGGATTAAACCTTCAAAATGTGAAAAATCCCCTTTCTGAAATATCAGTCAACACCCTCAGAATGACTTAGCACAATAATTATAAATCTGATAAGTATAAGCTACATTTAGGATACATTTTCATGCGTGCTTGAGTGACAGTAACTCACACATGTGTCAAGGTATTTTTACACAAGCTTCCTTATCTAATGAGTTTCGTTTTTAAAAGTTCAGATGGTTAACACCCACATGCCCCTCCCATCTCCAGCTCAGGAGAAAGGTCATGCTCCACACATGGATTTTCCAGTACACTTGAAATGTACTAGAGAAATGTAGGAGCACACGTGATTGCAGGAAGCTGGGGAAGGAAATGGTACAATTCAAGACCTTCCAGTCATCCCAATCACTAGAGCACAGAGTTCATTTGGGGAAATGATGAGAGATTAGGTTAGAAAATGAAGCCAGAGCCCAGATCACGGAAGGCCTTGGATAATATAAAAATAGTTTGACCATTTTTTAAGGACAAGGGGTCTACTAGTTTCCTGAGGCTGCTGTAACAAATTACCACAAACTGGATGGCTTAAAACAAAAATGTATTCTCACAGTGGTTGGGGGTCTAGGTGTCTGCAGGCCACACTGCCCCTGGAGGCTCTAGGGCAAAATCCCTTCCTTGCTTATTCCAGTTTCTGGTAGCTGCTGGGAACCCTTGGCTGTGGCCCCATCTCTCTCTGCTCTGTCTCCACATCCTCTTCTCTTCCACGAAGTCTGTCTCCCTCTGTCTCTCTGTTACAAAGACATACGTGATGGCATTTGAGGCCCACCCGCATAATCCGAAGTAATCTCCTCATCTCATGACCCTTAACTTAATTATAACTGCAAGGATCCTTTTTCCAAATAAGGTAACATTCACAGGTTCCAGGGATAGGGATGTGGACATAGCTTTGGGAGCCATCATCAGCCTTCCACGATGGGATGCATGGAATCATTTAAATCAGAGGATGAGCATGATCAAATTTATGTTAGAGAAAATAACTTAAAATATGTGTTTAAAAGCATTATAAATATGGATTAGATAGAAGTAATAATAGAGGCAGGCTGCCTTACTGGAGGCTTGGTCATTAGTTCAGATGGTTAATGGTGAAGAACGGTAAAAAGGCATTGGTGGTGGGGAAGAGATAATTGACAGAATTTAAGGACAGATTAGATGTATGGATGAGAGTGAGGAGCCTGGAATGATTCCAAGAGCTCTGGACTAGGCAACTGCATGGACAGGTCCACCTTTCATTGAAATAGGTCATGTATGGAGGAGCAGGCTTGATGAAAAGGATTGTGGGTTCAGTTTTTTTTTTTTTTTATTTTTTTTAATTTTTGGCTGTGTTGGGTCTTTGCTGCTGTGCACAGTCTTTCTCTAGTTGTGGCACCACAGGCTTCTCGTTGTGGTGGCTTCTCCTGTTGTGGAGCACAGGCTCTAGGCGCACAGGCTTCAGTAGTTGCAGCACACGGGCTCAGTAGTTGTGGCTCGTGGGCTCTAGAGCACAGGCTCAGTAATTGTGGCACACGGGCTCAGTTGCTCCGCAGCCTGTGGGATCTTACCGGACCAGGGCTCGAAGCTGTGACCCCTGCATTGCCAGGCAGATTCTTAACCACTGCGCCACCAGGGAAGCCCGTGGGTTCAGTTTTGACAGAAGTGCAGGAGGAGGAATGTAGTAGAAGAGATGCACTATCCAGGATGGTTGCTAACAGATCTCTCCACAAGATGGCTCTCATGCCTTTTCTTTGCTTTCTATTTTCTTCTTGGTTGGAAAACTAATCGCCAGTTTACAATGACACAACACATTGACATATGACTTAAATGTCTCTCTACAGACTGATGAACTCATGTCCTCTAATGTAGAAATTATCTCCTATACTGACTCCCCGGGGTATCAGCACATTACGTCTGGATGCCAGAATTCTAATCAATACATGTAACAATCAGGGAGCGAGGCATACTGCAGGGTGTGGTGCACAGCTGTACTGATCCTTGGCAATCTGCTTACGATTTCTGAATGTGATTTCTGAATGTGTCAAACTGAGGTGTGACTGTAAGATAAGCAAGTGGAGTGTCTAAGAGACGCCCAAGTGCTGTAACCTGCTAAAGACATCTTGTAAGAAAACATGTCCCATTATAGCAATCTCAAAGGATAAGAGATACATATTTAGAAGCATTTAAGGAGATCAAAAAAACAAACAACAACAACCAAAAACCCTCATGGGAAAGATGTAGGGATCAGTCAGATGGAGATCAAAATATGAGTTCTATTACCAGTAAGGTTGTATTTGAAAATATTATTTATGTGTGAGTTAACAGATTTCCCAATAATTCTCCTCAAGCTTGTTCCTTTGGAAAACCCTAACACCAAGGGAGAGTTTGGGCCTTGAAGTGGACAGGTTGAGTTACCTTAGGGACACTTGTAATGTGTTTGCTGTGTCCCTCTCCCAGCTTTAATGTGCTTTACTTCTAACTCCCAGAACCTGTGAGCACACGTGTGGGCCACCGGAGCACCCTGCACGTTCATTCAGAGGTATGAGTGGCTGGGGCCACCTCTGGCCAATGGCTGACAGACGAATGAAAGGGAAGCCTAGCTTCTTCAGATTCAGAACAACTTTGAGGCAGCACTTACAGCCCCCAGTTCCCCTGTGGGCTCAGAAGAATCTCCCCTTCTTGAGGCTTGACTCTCGCTTGACTTCCTTCTGCCTCTGCTCTGCTTCCCCTCCCCCCTTACTGGCTTCCCCCTGGGAGTACCACCTATTTAAAATGCTGTGCATGCGTCCCTGCCTGTTAGGAATGCAGCCTAACCCGGGGGTCTAGAACAGATGCAGTTAGTCAGAGATCCTCTTCAACCTTGGCGTCTGTAAGCAGCCCTACTTTTTCTTACTAAGGCTTTCGATTCCAAATCCTTCCAGATGTCATTTCTAAACTGGCAAGATCTCCTCCCTTTCAAGTTGAGCGCATTCTCTTTTGGAAATCATGAAAACATCACAGATGGCCTATGATATACATAATGTGTTATGAAGACAATTATTACTCATCTGTGATGAATCAAACTTCTTTTTACTTAGTCAACAAGCTGGACATAGTCATTATATCACCCTTGGGTCTCTGCAGCCACACATTTCAGAAAGTTGTCCTATATTTTTGCCTCGTGGGGTCATGAGCTGAATAGTTATCTGAAATGTCACCATTCATATACTCTCAGACTGTTTCTATGTTAATATTTTTCTTGGCAGTGGGTCACAGGCTCTGCAACCAAAACTACAGCCTTTATTTACAAAAGCTTCCGATTTCAGTGCTTTTCTTAATATCCTTCATGAAAAGCAATTGTTCCTCTGCTGATTTAACTAAGATACCTAAAAAGGCAAAAGAAGTCCTTGAACATGCTCTTTCACTGTGAAGCAGGTGACCTCTTGTTCTGTGTTCAGTTTTATGAAAACCTCTAACTTCATCATCCTCTCTGACCTCTAATGATTCAAGCGCGATGATTATCCTTTTTAAGTCAATGACAATTTTGCCCCAGGAGCACATAAAGATGCATGTTCCTAAGAAGAATGATCAATGCGGAGCACATTTGACTAGGAGGCAGGAAACCCCAGCCATCTTCCTGCATCTGCTTTGAGCTGCCTAACGACGGAGGCCAAGTCACCGAAACTTAACTCAAGTGTCAAAGGAAGGAGCTGGTATCATTACCGCCAAAGTCTACTTTAGCTCCTATGGCCAAGTCCTATGACTCTGGGAATTTTAGTTAGACTTGATTAGACCAACCACACATCTACCTTTGAAAAATATTACAAATTAGTATTCATATTACTGGTTCTCAAAGTGTGATCCTCTAATCAGCAATATCAGTATCAGCTGAGGACTTGTTAGAACTATAAATTATGGGGCCCACCCCAGACCTACTTAATCAGAAATTCCAGAGGTGGGGCCCAGCAACCTGATGCCTGCTAAAGTTAGAGACCCACGGATTCATAAAATACAAGTCAAAAACCATCATCTTGGTACAAAAAGGATCAAATTTTACCAAACAAGAACCAGTGGTCCGCAAAATTACCAAGTGTGGTTTTCAAGGCCACCCAAGAGATTTAATTCAATAGGTCTGGAAGAGCTTACATGAATCTACCTTTGAAATAAACAACCGGGAAGATTTCAGGGATCAAACTTTAGACAGTATTCATTAAATGTTAGTATTCCATCAACAGCCGGAAGTGAGCTTGTTGTTGGAAGTTAGATACACACACATTATGGTTTAGTATTAATTATGTTTTGTTCTTACTCATACCCTTGAGTTTTGTGAAATACTCACATATCCTTACTTGAATTTGCTGTTTGTGCTTTAGCTACTGTGATGATTATTTGCCTATTTGCTCTCAATTCCCATTTCCACCCATTTCTGCTCTGCTCTCCTCTGCATTGTAGGCGGCTGAGGGTCTTCAAACTACGTTGTTTCAGGCTTCCTCACCAGTGACATCTGGTGTTTCTGAGAATGGAAGACCCTGGTGAGATATTCAAAGCTGAGAGGGAGGGAGAGGCGAATGTCCTCTGGCTTCTGATTTATGTGGTGTCCGCAGTAGCAGCAGAGGTGAGAGCCCAGGGTCCCTGAGCTCACACCAGCCCGTGAAAGCTTACTGGGCTCCAGCCCTGGGCCCGAACAGCCTCTGATGTTCTGATGGTCACCCCGCCACATCCCCGCCTCTGGGCTCATCCAGCCCCTTTTTGTTTTGTTCTTCTATCCCTTCCAGAATCTGTGTAGCCAATTCTCTTTATTCAATTTCTTCTATTTGAAATACTTAGAACATTTCTGTTTTCCTGACTGGAGATTATCAGCTCATTTAGGGAGAGCATGCGTGCTTGACACTGTATGCAAAATGTTGTGCGTGTGTGAATTTTCAAGGAAAGAAGTTCTAAAGCTTGTGTTACATTTCTCAAAGGGGACACTATCCTTCAAGAAATTAAGAATTACATTATCCCAGGGTCCAAATTCTGGAAAGTCATTCCTTTTCAGCTGTCACTGCTCCACGCAGTTTATGAACTCCTGATTATAGGACTTTTGCTCCTACCTTCTGAAAATGGTGCCATCTATAGCAAGCAATTCCTTCATGGCTAGGGCCGGACACATTTTGTTCCTTGAGTCTGCTCAACGTTTTTCCAATTCACCCATAAAAAGTAACCATTTCTTTAAAGGGAGCAATGTAACAAAGCCTAGATTCTATATGAGTGGTAGTAAAAGATGGCACATTGTGTACATTTAAATTATGTTACACCTCAAAAGTTTAGAAGCTCCCTCAGAAGGAAGTTCTGAAGTACAGCCAGTCACAAAATTAGGACTAGGAGACAAGGAGTCCAGTCTCATCCCCACGTCTAATAAGCTGTGTGAACTTGAGAAAATCACCTAGCTTCTCTGGGCCAGAGTCCACCTGTAAAATGGAGGGTTTGGACTAGTTAATCTCTAAAAGATGACTTTCATTTATCACATTCTGATTCAAAATTTGAATGTGTAAGTCAATTAAAAGCCTCCAATTATGCATCCAAGACACAGGTTCAAGTACCATGGCACATGTCTGAAAAATTCAGAAGCAGATGTGAACAGAAAGGTAGTGGGATGTCCCTTTGAAGAAAATGACATTTTTCCTCAGTAGTATTCATACCTTTGTTTATAGTGTGTCTGTTGTGTATGTGCATGCATGTGTCTATAGTGTGTGTGTGTGTGTGTGTGTGTGTGTGTGTGTCTACGCAGATCAGGTGCATTAATGACCTCAATTAATGGCATCCATGCTCTTTGGCTTGTTTTTGAGAGGAAAACAGGCCTTTTGAGTCCAAAGACTGGTTTTGAATATTAAGTTCCAAGGAGGCTGGAAAACTCAGAGCATAACATTTATACCATAAGCCACAGCATAGGGAGGAAAGCACAGGAACGTAAAAGTAATTTCCTGGGCTAGATTTAATGGAAACTGTTGTGGGAGGAATGAGAACTGAAAAAGGAAGTAAGAGAGTTGGGTATTAATCTTTGAGAGAGGCCTGAGCTTTTCCCCACCTATGGTGAGATTGATTTCTCAGATTATATGGGATGCGCTGGTGCCCCGCTCAGACCCCCTTCACCAGCAGGGACCCCACCCAACAGCTGCTGAGTTGTTTGCTAAGTCACAACTGCCCCCTTCTCAGAGAACTGCCTTCCTCTGATGGGAGTTGACTCCCCAGGTGTATTACGCTCTTCCACCCCTGCCTCCAAGAAGCAGCCTACAGCCAATGATTGACAGATGCAGGGTACAACCCAGCCCTCTTGCCTCAAGATGAAAGAAGTCTGCGACACCGTTTACTTTCCACAGCAACTCATGAGATCACAATGAGGCTAGACTTTAGTTGGAACTACACCACTTTTTTTTTTAACTTTCTCTTCTGTTTGCTTCCTTCACCCCCTTACAATCCTCAGCCTCCGTCTCCTGAAAGCCCTGAGTCCCTCCTATTCACCATCCATTAATAAGAGCCAAGTTCCAGGAGTTGTCAAGTCAGCACCTGCATGTCAAATGCATCCCCATCTCTCTCTTCAACTCTCTGTTGCCTTAAATAAGAACGTCTGCTTAAAATCCGAGAGCTGCTCTAGTTTATGGAAATCTATTTCTTTGACTCTGGTTGAAAATGCACAAAAGGTAATCTCATGTATTTACATCAAATGCTCCATCTTCTTTCTTTATGAAATCTCTTGCTCATCTTCAGGTGAAAAAATTTTTGATTGCTTTTTTTTTTTTTTAACTGGTGTGGAAAAGAGGAAAGAGACAAATTTTCCACACTGTCAGTTTCATAGCTCTTAGTTACATCCGTGAGTCAGAAATAAACATCTTTAAACTGTTTTCCTGCATATTTACATCCAACAAATAAAAGACAAGAAAATTATTTTCTAGGCCAAAGTCAAGTGAGTTAACTGGCGTCAATGGCTTTTCAGATACCGGTAAAAATCTATCTGATTCTTAACTCTATTAAAGATTTTAAATGGATTCCCTGTCTTGATATCAGTTTGGATCTTACAGACAGGTGATCAGGAAAATGCCTGAATGGGCTTGAGATCAGTGGACTTGAAAGCTGGCCGGAGTTTCAATACTATGTCTTCACACCTTCTGGGGTATCAGTAGCTTTTCAGGAAACTAGGCAAAATCCGCATTTTTGACGTGGGTTGTTTCTTAGTTTTTTTAATGTTTTTAATGATTAAATAACTCACGGAGACAGAACTATAAAGAGTAAGTTGGTGGATACTTGTTTGCCCACCAACTTAAACTATAAAGTATTAAATATTCACCCCTTATCCCATTTCCTTTATGCATCCCTTCCTCCAAAGCAACTACTAGCTTGTGACGATTATCATTCCTACTTATTTTAAAATAATTTTTCTACCTATGTATGTATCGATAAAAAACAGAATTCTATTTTATGCTTTTAAATTTAAGTGACATCTGTATATGCTATTTTTCATCAGCATTTCCACTTTGTGATTTTTCACATCACTAGACCTAGCACTTGTTCTCTCACTTCCACTTCGGGTGGTGCTTTATCATAAGATTAATTCTCTTGATGAACATATTGATAATTCTTCTATCGATCTCCTTGTGCTTGGTGTCAATTGTACTTTACTGCCAAATTTTGCCAAAGTGATGGTACCCAGTATCCCATGACAATTAGTGTAAGAGACTGTCACTACTCCATCTTCTTAGCAAAATTTGTCCTACTCTACTTTTTATTGAACTGATTGGCATGAAACTGCTTTCACATCTGTTTTAAGTTTAATTTCTTAGAGTACACCTATGATTGGGCACCTTTTAGATACTTGTTGAACACTACCTTTTCCTTGTCTATGAATTTGTTGTTCATATCTTTTCCTAATGCTTAATTTTTTTCTTATTGAGTTGTCAACATTTTTATATATCTTTGGTAATAAGCCTCTGACAATTTATATTCCTTCAAATATTGTCTCAGACTGTGGCTTATGTTTTGCCTTGTGTAGAGTGTCTTATGAAGCACTCAAGTTTTTATTTATTTTATCAGTTATGTACAAATCACCCCAAAATTCAATAGCATCAAACCGCAATCATTTGTTTGCTAAAATTTTGTGGATTGGTGATTTGAGTTGGGCTCATCTCTACTCTCTGTGGTTTTGGCCGGTCTCACTCATGTGTTCGTGGCCATTTGGCAGGTCTGCTGCAGAACAGCTAATCCCAAATGGCCTCACTCATATGTCTAGATGGGACTTTTGGATGGGGCCCCTTGGTTCTCCTCCACTTGTCTCTCCCAATGGCTACTTCAGGCTTCCTCCCATGGCAGCTTAGTTCCGAGAGAGTTGAGGTACAAGCTTCATGTCTTTTCAGGCCTCAGCTTAAAAGTCATCAGCATCAGTCCTACAGCTTTTTATTGCTCAGAACAACCCACAAGGCCTGTCCAGATTCAAGACAGTAAAGCTACAGACTCTTAATCGGCAAAGCATGGACACCACACTGCAAAGAGGAGTCATGCTGGCACAGGAGGAATTTGCAATCTACCTGTAAGTCACACTGTATTTATCAATATTTTAATTCAAATTTCTGTATCTTTTACGTCTTGAATAAGAAACCCTCCAACTCTGATTTTTAAAAGATATTTACCTGTATTTTCTTCTAAATTTATTAGAGTTTTGCTTTTTACATTTAAGGTATCTAATCCAGCTGAAATTGACTTTTTGTGTATGGTGTGACTAATTTCATGTCTTTTCATATCTATAAAACCAATTTTTAGGGACTTCCCTGGTGGCACAGTGGTTAAGAATCCGCCTGCCAATGCAGGGGACCCAGGTCCGATTCCTGGTCCGGGAACATCCCACATGCCACGGAGCAACTAAGCCCATGTGCCACAACTACTGAAGCCCACGTGCCTAGAGCCTGTGCTCCACAACAAGAGGAGCCACCGCAATGAGAAGCCCGCGCACCGCAACGAAGAGTAGCCCCCACTCGCCGCAACTAGAGAAAGCCCGTGCGCAGCAACGAAGACCCAACACAGCCAAAAATAAATTAATTAATTAAAAAAACTTTTTAGTTAGTATTCATTGACTATTCCATCATTTCAGCACTGATTTGTGATGGTACTTCTGTCATGTTCAGCAATTCCATTGATTAAGTGGAACTCATGAGGCAACAGTAGACAAGAACTTTATTATTTTCCTCTAATCCTCATTCAAACACTTTCTCTTCCCAGCCCAAGGTGGGAACCAACTATAGAAATATCAAGAACTGAAGCAGATGGATCTCAAAATGCCAACTTTCTCACTGGGTAAAAGCTGGATTAAAGGACATGACCTTGATGTTTAGCAACAATGGGCTTCTTAGCTCTGAGCCTCAAAACTAGACCTGCCAATCCATCCAAAGCAGCTCTGAACAACTACAGCAGTAACTGAATGACATTTGGAGTTTACACTCATGCTGGGCTACTGGGGAGTGAGCGACCAAAATGCCTGGAGACAATTTAATTGCTTAAATGTAAGCAAATAAACTCTAAGCCTTTCCCAGATTTTGTCCAAGGAACAGGCTATCTGCATTTTGCCCTATGTTACTGGTGCTATGGCAACTGAGAATCACAAGAGCTAACAGTTCTGAACACTTAAACCATACAGTAGGCCCCTCACATGCCTTGAATCATCAAATTAAGTTTATAAGGTGAATTAGTCCAGGTCCTCTAAAAAGCAGACACCAAAATGGGATTAGATGTGCAAGAGAATTGTTAGGGCACTTTCCCCTGAAGGAAAAAAGAGTCAGAGGAAGCAGAGCACCATCAGCCCCAGGCAAAGGAGAGGAGAGACAAGGAAGATTTAGCCTGAAGTGTCTTTGTCTGAAGTGCCCATTCTAATGCATTATCTCAAGGCCATGGGGGAGTCTGTATTGGATTTCTGTTGCTGCTGTAATAAATCACAAATTTTGTGGCTTAAATAACACAAATACATTATCTTACAGTTCTGTGGGTCAAAGTCTTAAAATCGAGTTGTTCGTAGGGCTGCATTCCTTCTGGAGGATCTAGGAGAGAATCTGTTTCCTTGCCATTTCCAGCATCTAGAGGCCACTTAGATTCCTTGGCGTGTGGCTCTCCATGTTCAAGGCTGGCAGCAAGGTATCTTCAAATTCACCCCTTTCTGCTACCATCTCTGACCTCTGTTCTGTCATCACATCTCCTTTTTCTCACATTAACTCTTAGAAGGACCCTTGCTGATACACTGGGACCACTAGGATAATCCAGAATAATCTTCCTATCTCAACATCCTTAACTTAATCACATCTGCAAAATTCCTTTTGCCATTAGGACGTGGACATCTTTGGAAGGAAACATTATTCTGTCTACCACAGAGCCTTCAAGCTAAATCACCCAGAAGAGGATCCTCGCATCTTCCTGGAATGGGCTTCCCTTAATATCCCTGCTCTTCTCTCTCGCTGACTGGCAGCAGCCCATGGGAGGTCTCACTGAACACACAGTCAGAAATCCGAGAGGTTCAATTTCATGGCTTCCACATGAAGCAAGTAGAGGAAATGAAGACACAGAGAGGTTGTGTAACTTATACAAGGATACAGAGTGGGGAAAATGGCAAATATAAAAAATAATCTAAAATAATAGGGAAGTAGGATAAAGAGTCCCCTCCATGGACCCAATTCTGCCCCCTTCCACCAATGGCAATTCCAAAAGATAATGAAAATTAACAACGGAAATCTTGGTTACCATGTAACTCTGGCCTGTCCTCAGTTGCTCCCTGAGTCCACCACAGGCAAAGAACTTTGAGATGATCTTTCTCCAAACATTACAGAGCTTAGGTCTTGGAAGCCAGATTCAAGGATATCTTTAAGGGTCAACATGTATGAGAATGCAAAAATATGTTGGTTCCAAAAGAATTTGGCTTTGATATAGGCTGCTGTATATAAATAATCCTACTTAAATGCCATATTGCAATAAATACATTTACTCTGCCAAACCCAAAATGTTATATACTAATGTGACATCAACACTAGCTATTATTTATCATAATTCTAAAGAAGAAATCATTAGAATTCTAAATGATAGCTATGTAAAACGCCATTTCCCCCCAAGAATCCAGGGAGTTTCTGAAACAAAGCATCAGACAGATAAATCCGAATCAATAAACTTTCCCTCCCTCATCACTAGAAAAAGATCAAAAGGATAGTTTGTAAAAAAAAAAAAAAAAAAAACACCTCTAGAGAGGAATAAAATGCTGAATGTTCTGAACATATGGTACCCAGGGGTTGATCATTCTCAAACACAGCCTCACTGTTAAGAAAATTGGCAGGAGACATTATGAGGTTATTAGACCTACACTATAATATTACCTTCTTCCATATTAAACTCTAATCAGTAATACAGGACCAAATGGGTTATTCTATATCCACCTTATCACTAAAAATCTCAACAAAATTTAAAGACTGTAGCCAGTTACATGTCCAACTCATTAACCCCACTGCTATATCAGACAGTTAAAAATGATGCTTTTCAGTGCATTTATTTAATTTCAGAAAGACAGAAATCTCTAAATCTAAATGACCCCATTTTGGCATTTTGGGGAGAAGTTCCAAAACAGTGAGTGACTACAAATGTTTATAAGTAGATGCTCAAAGGTTTATTTCCTACGTTAATGTATATACCTCAATAATAAAAAGATAGGGATTTCAGATAATACAAATTAAGAGAAAAACAGTCCATCTCATTTCTGGGAAAACCTACAGTGTGTTTCTCACGAGAAAACAACAGAATATGGATTTTGGCCTCCCTCCTCTCTATTCTTCATGGGGATGCAAGCTCTTTCTTTATTCGAAGACCTTTCTCTACTTTGATGTCCTTGGTGCCTGATCTCGACCTTTCCTGACAGAAGGATTGCCCGGGGACTGAAAGGATTCTATTTACCAGTGGAGGCTGCAGCGTCTGTTTCTTTCTTAAACCATTAGTGAGACTAGAGAGGGAAAGAGGAGCCATGGGTTGACTTTACCTCTTTGACTCACGCCTTTTCTTTCACTGTGCACACAAATTGCTCCTTTAGAACCTGGGAGCTGAAAGAAAATACTTTAAAGGAGTTCACTGAGTTTTATAAAAGCCATTACTTTGCTCCATGTGCTATTTCTTCTCAGGGACGAACAACATTCATTGACTCATTAACAAACGTATCCTGTGTCACTTTTCATACAGTGATGTATTTTTTTAATTAGTCATTTCTGTTTGATCTCCTGTGTCATATTGGAGGTACATCAGAAAGAAATATCTGCCCACAAATGTTGCTGAATCCAAAGAGGGAATCAAGAGACCTATATTCAAAAATACATGGTAAAAGAAAAATGTGATGCTCAGAACGAAAGGACATGTGATTTTTATATTTTAGTCATCAGTATCTGTAATCCTATTTTTTAAAAATATGTATAATGTGCCATCAACTCACACTGACCCGTTCTATAACTGAAAAATATCTTGGGGCATTATCATGTTAGGTATATACTTAAATTTATTGGGCACTTAACATGGAAGGAGCATGATACTATGTGTATTACATGCATTCCCTTTTTTAACCCTTTCAATAATCCTATGACATCAATGCTGCTTAGTTTATAGGTAAATAAACTGGCTAGAGAGATGAACTTGCCCACAGTCTCCTGGTTTGTAAACAGTGGGGTGGAAGTTGACACCAGATCTTTTGGGGACCCACCATTATTTTATACAACTCTGGTGAATGTTACTGGATTTCCTCAGAGCAATTCCAAGAAAGTTTATACGAGGAAAGGGACTGTTGTAATGGTGACCAAGGAGAACATGCTCACAATCTGTTCAGATATGTGACAACTTCCCTTTATTCTTTAGTCAAAAATCAGTAATGTTTGTGCCATAGATATCAATTTCAGGTCATATGACACAACAAGAGCAGAGGAAACGCAAGGAACCTGACACACCACTAACGATAGCGCCGAGACCTTGCCAGCCTCTTTCAGCTCAGTGCTTCTCAAACATTCACACACACAAGAATCAGCTCACGGGTCTCACCAGCAGAGATTCTGATTCAACAGGTCTAGGGCAGGGCCTGAGAACTCGAATCTCTACTATGGACCCAGGTGATGCAGATGCTGCAAGTTTGCAACTTGACCTTGAGTAGCCCTGGCTTAGTTGATAGCAATAATAACCTCCCATCTGTGAGTTCAGTTTTGCCAAAGATGGAAGGTCTAGATCTTTGGTGCACATCACTGGAGAGCGTGCTTGAGATGGAAGTTGCAGAATGCCACCACCATCAATCCTTAGTCATCCCGCAGACTGAGGCCACGTTGTGAGAATCAGTGCTGGTCTCTAACTCAGTGAGTGAGAAACTTGGATGTATAGATGGAGCTTACTTCCCCCTTTACCAAGGAGGGTCTAGAGAAATATCTGAGGTTTTCTCATTTGCTGTCCTATGAACTTATAATAGTTTAGTCCTCTGGGTGCCCCTTGCATCGGGTTATAGCCTCTTCCTCATGACTCAACAAATATTTACTTCGTGTCTGCGTGTACCAGACATGGTTCAAGGTGTTGATAGCATAGCAAATATCAAAACAGAAAATGCTCATGCTTGCATCAACTTACAATTCACTCCCCAGCTCCCATTCCAGAACTCCAGTTAGCTGGGGATCTGCAAACCTCTAGCTTCATGCCTGCAACCCCTTTCCCTGCAGCAGATCCCATCTTCAGCATCCGTGACAACATGCAGACGGCATTATTATTCAGCACAGACATCTCATTAGAGGGCAAGGATGGTCCTGCCTAATGGTCACACTCTCACCTCCCATTCTCTTGGAATCAGCATTCATCAGGCCTCCTTGGACTTGAAGATCTGGAATTCTGGCCCCACAGATGGTGGTAATCCCCTTAGAAAACGTTCATTTCTCTCTGGTCACCCTTCATCCTGTCATGCATTCCCAGGCCAGCTGTGGGAATCTCAGACCACACAGCCTTCTCACCTCACTCTTCAGATTCCTGCTGTGGTAGAGATGATTGTTACAACTGGTAAACTATATGGGGGACAACTGGGAACCAGTGATTCAGGGAACCAGTGTGAGGGACAGTGGAAAGAGCACATGCTTTAGGGAGTCAGAACTGTGTGATCATGAGCCAGTTTAACATCTCTGAGACTCATTTTCCTCATCTAGAAGAACTGCGGTAATCAGTAATAAGATCAGGTTGGTAAAGTCCCTAAGACAGTGGCAGCCATGAAGAGGGCATGGATAATGCTTGCTCACTGGGGCAGACGACTGCAAAGAAGCCCTGGCTCTCCCTCTCTCCCTACATCCACGCACCGGGTATTAGTTACTTGGGTTGTCATAATACAATGCTATAGACTGCATGGTTTAAACAACAGAAATTCATTTTATCACAGTTCTGGAGGCTGCAGGTCTGAGGTCAGGGTGCCAGCATGGTTGGGTTCTGGTGAGAGCTCTCTTCCTTCTTTGCAGGTGGCTGCCTTCTTGCTGTGTTCTCACATGGCAGAGAGAGAGCAAACTCTCCAGTGTGTCTTCTTATAAGGGCACCAATCCCATCATGAGGGTGCTCAACCTCATCCAAACCTAATAATTTCCAAAGGTCCCATCTCCAAATACCATCACATCAGGGATTAGTCCTTCAACATAGGAATTTGGCAGGGGGACACGATTCAGTCCACAGCACCCCATGTGCTGTGATTTTGCAGATCCTTCCATCAGGAGGCCAAATGTATTCCTGCAACTCTTGAATCTGGGTGGTCTGAGAGTTGATTTCACCAAAACAATGTGGTAAACATGATGGAAGCCAGTTCTGAGCCTTGGCCTTGAGAAGCCCTGTGAGCTTCCTCTCACTCTTTGGAATCCCTGCCCAGTTGCCATATGAATAAGTCTGACCTTGCCTGGTAGATGACAGAAACTTCGTGGAGCAAGGCTGTGTCAGCCCAGTTATCTTGGCCAATTCCTCAGCTACAGGAGTGAGCCCAGAGTAAGCCAGCAATCGACCTTTTTGACCCTCAGCCGACAATAGAGGTGTGAGTGAGCCCAGCCAAGATCAACCTGCCTGGCCTGGATTAGCAGAACCACCAAGATGAACTATAGACTTTTGAAAAACAATAAATGGTTATTATTTTAAGCTACCAAGTTTTGGGGTGGTTTGTTACACAGTGTTATTATAGAAATAGATAAATTTTACAGTCCTTTCTTCCAGTTCCTTTAATTATTTTGTTCAATGTTATTCATCAAAAGTCAAAACAACCTCTTTGCCCATTTTAACTCCTTCCTCTCTGCACACTCCAATGCAAGGCTCAATGGTCACCAGTCCAAAATACCCCAGTGACTTGGGCAAAGGTATGCTGTGGATCTCCTGGAAAATTTTCTTCTCTTGGGGGGGGTGAATGCTCTTCCACATGTCTTTTTTCAGGGGATATGGCTACAGGAAGAGTCTTTCTATTACCAGTTTATGTCCAGCCTGACATAAGTTGACAGTTGGACAAATGTCTAGAACCCTTTCGGGATCAGATCACAGTTTGGGTCCAGATCTGATCTACATGGCTCTTACCCTTCTTAGACCAGTGGCTACTAGAGGCAGGTTCTCCTAATGATAAAGGGCAGAAACATAAGAAATCAAGCACAACCACAGAGCACATTTAAACCTCTTCATGCAGCAGGTCCACCAACATTCCATTGGCCAAAGTACTTCGTAAGATCAAACTCAACATCAATATGTTGGGAAAGTAAACTCTACTTACTCTAGGAGGAGAAGCTATAAATGCAGAGTGTATGTGATTCCAGAAA
Source organism: Physeter macrocephalus (assembly GCF_002837175.3). NCBI lineage: Eukaryota > Metazoa > Chordata > Mammalia > Artiodactyla > Physeteridae > Physeter > Physeter macrocephalus. Next base: position 36,235,366 of record NC_041227.1, read on the forward strand.
TAGGTCAATAATGGGGGACAGTAATATAACGCCTGTGGTTGGGAAATTAATGAATGGCAAATAGAAGTAGTTGGAGTTCAGTATAACTAAGACAAGTATTTCAATTCCAAGATGCTGCTTCATCAGTGAATATACATAAACACATCATTTTATCTATGTATATTCCAGACTATAGGAATGTCACTTGAAAAGAAATGTGGCATTATAATTAAATCCATCAGTAGTATGTATTTTAGGTGGCATACAGAAAATACATTCCTTCCCCTTTTTCGTCTGTTCAGCTGAATTATAATCACCAAAAAAGCTGTTTAATTTGGAAATGGCACCAGTAACTGGAAACAGCTTTGATATCAATTTATTATTGAAAGAAAATTTCTGTTCATGCATGCATTTTCTGCTTTAAGAATTGCCTTTGAAATCAAAACCAGTCTTTATTTAGTTTAAGTAAAATGTATTATTGGCTAATATACCATAGAGTATAATCTTGAAAATGTGTAGGTGGTATGAATTTGCTACCACTACAATTCAAAATCAAAGAAACGTCACATTTCTTTATGTCTTTCAATCACATTAAATCTAACTTCAAGTCTGAAGGGAAATTAAATCTTATTCATTATTAGAAGCTATCTCACAACTTTCCCTTCACCCTGCCGCATTCTCTCCACCCTTACTTGGCAAAGCCTTGAATGGTACCAGGGTTCTCAGGCAGAACAGAACACTTGGGGAGAATATGCTGATTGCCAGCACATACTAGTAACCTTTAAATTCTTCATCTTCCAGGTCACCTGGCCCCTGAAGCCTAAGAGCTCTGCAGTTTTCCAGGCACCTTGGACAAGAATCTTCATGAGCTTTGGAATCCTATCCACTCTGTCCAGCCTCCTAGGGGCACCACCACAGCTACCTCCTCTGTGGTCCTGATGGTCTTTGGAGCATGTGGGGATGGGAAGGGAAATCTTGGGTTACTGCTTCTTGTTGGACACACAGATTTCAGTTTCCTCCCCATTCTTGGGGAAACATCTTTTTTCTTGACATTTATGACTCTCCTCTGTGACAAGCACTCATCCTCTTCTCTTCTGATTAAAGTACCTGTCAACCTTCTTGGGAAGTGGCTCACTTAATCTTACTGAGTTTTAGCTTTTGAAACATAAAACAAGAAAATATATTTTCTTCAAAGAATTTGCTTTTTGCTCTAAAACAAAAGTTTCGATTGAGGCAAGGGAATAAAGGGAAAACAACGTCTACTTGCTGGGAACAGAGGTCAGTTGGGATGGGGTGGAGAGTGATGGGAATAGTGAGTATGAGATGCTAACAGCCCTCATTGTGTCTGCTTATTGCATAGCAATGGACCCCAAACACAAATTAATATATCTGAAATTATCCTGACACAAAGCTATTTGTTTTACTATTACTTTATGTCAGATTTGGAATGAAATTACTTCATGTACTTGCATTGCATCCGTGTCCTAATATTTTATTCAGTGGAATTGTTCATTAGAAGAGTATTAATATGGAGATATTCTTAGTTCATTCATTTCCTTTATTTTTGTGTGTTTCTTTTATTTTTCCTCTTGGCAGCTGCAACCTAAAGGGTAGCGTTTAGAAATTAATTTTAGCAGCTTCTGGGAAACCCTGTACACAGCAAAAATGAGAACGTCAATATCTCACAAGAGGATACCTCACAGATTTTTAATTTCTTTTAGAATAAACTATTGGGCACTAACAAATGAGAGCATATTTGAATCTTCTTGCAATAATTGGATTTACGGTAGAGGAAAATCTTATTCTAATTCATTCTTAGAAGTGCTATCTTTTAATCCTTATTCCTTTAATTACTTTAATCCTATATATAAAGTGCTGGAAAGTTTTCCTCATCAGTCAAAATAAGAGTTAAGTTTTTCTTCAGTGCCCTCCTATGTCAATCACTAATTACATTTTATCTAGGACCCATAATAAACGCTTGTAGGAGACACATATAGGAGTTCAACTATGGTCTCCATTACGTACAACTGTAACTTTAGTTATCATCAGTGATCTAAAGCAATTAGAAGTAGTTAGTTTTCATTTCCCTCCACCCCCAATCTAACAAAATACTTGAATAGTGTTTGTAAAATTCATTCATTCAGAAAGTATTTATTTAGCACTTACTATGTGCCAGGCAAAAAATTTAAAACTAAAATACATAGAACAAAAAGCACTATGTAGTTTCACTCTTATTAATTCAAAGAGTTGAGATAAAAAATGTATTTTAACTGCAAAAAAAGACTGACCCACTGTTATGTTTGTCTCAAAATATGAAATGAAAAAGCCTCTCCTTAGTCTGCATGAACCAATCAATCAGTCATTCAGTTATTTCCACATTTTCTTGATTCAATTCAATTTTATTGAATGCAAGGCACTGTGTTAAATTCTGGGAATAGAGCCAAGAACAAAAGAGGCATGGTCCCTTGCCTTCAAGATGCTTGTAGTCTGTAAATCATATATGAATATAAACCACTGAAATACAAATACCAGAAAGTATACATCCAAATAAGGTATCTCATTTCAAAATGCCCACCATGGAATTTTATACTGGGGATACTTACCTCCTTTGGGATTTTTTTTCACAGCCAAATTATGCTTAACCGAAAACAATACTGCCCAATTAAATTCCACGGAATGCTACGCAGCTTTTGCATTAGTTTGGTAAGTAACCAATTTCAGTAATTAAACACCCCAAAAAAGTTTCTCACTCCCTCAAAGCCCACACTGAATTTCTGATTGGATGGCAGGCTTGCATGCTCATTCAGGGCCTAGTTTCCTTCTGTCCTGTTCTCTCTCCTTCCCTGAGGGTGTTAGATGGGAAAGAGAGAACAGAGGATTATGGGAGGTTTTCATGGTCCAGGCCTGGAAGATTGCAGATTACTGCTGATCACATTCCTCTTACCAGACATGGTCAGATGATCACAACTCCTGCAAGGGAGGCTGGGGAATATAGTTTAAGGTTGAGCCCAGAACAAAGAGGAAACTGGTTTCAATGAACACAGCATTTCTCTGCAACAACTTGTTTTGGGATGCATTTTAGCTGTTCCCAGAAAAAACAAACCTGTTTTCACAGAGCAAATGTGTGTCCCATAAAAGGCTACTAAAAAACTATGTCACAGCTTCTCCAGCTCTTTCTTAATTCAATACTTTCAAAAAACTCTTTATTTTGATATAATTTACATTTATAGAAGAGTTGCAAAGATAGTACAGAGCGTTACTGTACACCCTGCACCCAATTTCTCCTAATGTTTAGACATTACATAAACATGGTAAACTGTCAAAAATTAAGAAATTAACGCGGGCACAATGTTACACAGAGGTCACCGTATTTTGCAATTCACCATATTTTCCACTAATTTATTTTTCTATTCCAGATAATTCCAAACAGTTCTTTTAACACATACACACACACACACACACACACACACACACACACACACAGAGGCTCCATTCCTTCTTTAAGTTTTCTAATCCCTCAAGGAAAAGATGTTTTTGTATCCTCATAGGTAATCATTGTTCAGATATCACCAGTTTTCCAAAAGTGAAATCCCACATAGACCATAAATATTATCAGGAGTTTGGCAGTCATCTTTGGAAATTTACTAGCTCTTGGTAAGAATGGTGGCATAATGGAGTTTTACTGAATCTTCACTATGACTTTTCTTGCAATAGTTCTCTGAAACCTCACAGAAGCTGTATGAGCAAGACATTATTTTAACCATTTTTTCCTGGTAAGGAAACTGAGGCTCCAAGAGGTTATGTAATTTGTCAGTCCCACAGCAAGTGAAGAAAACCTGGACTCGACTTCAGTTTATTCTAAAATCACCAAACTTCATTGCCTATGATGTAACAGAATCTAATCATCTACATTCTCTTCTTTCTGCAATAAATGGGAATAACTATGGAAGATTGTTTGTTGTGGTTGCCAGAAAGAAAAGATACAACTTCCTAACTCTGGGTCTCTACATTGGCTGTTCAGTCTTTTCCGCCAGATGAATATTACCTCTTCAGAGAGGTCTTCCATGTCCACTGTATATGAAATAACTTCATGCTTCATCTTTCATTATATTACTTATCACAACCATAAAAGTAGGTATATTTTCATAATTTGTCTCCCAAAGAGAGAACAAACTCCACTTGTGCCTAGTTAGCTATATTTCTGGCATTGAGAAATGGAACTAGCACATATTAAGTATTCAGTTTGTTAAATTATGAATAAGTCAACACATTTAATTTTACAAGAGAAGGAAGAAAATAAAACAAAGAGAAAAAAAGATTTCACATTTAGCAAAGACCTATGTCATCTCAATCCTCACAACAATACACTTTTGAGCTAAACTATATTATTCTCATTTGAATTAGATAATGTTATGGACTGAACTGTCTCCCCAGAGTTTATAAACCCCAACATGACTGTATTTGGAGACAGCGTCCTTGAGGAGGTAATTAAGGTTAAATGAGGTCACGGAAGTAGAACCCTAATCTGACTGGACTGGAGTCCTTATAAGAAGAGGAAGAGACACAGAGCTTGCTCGCTCGCTCGCTCTCTCCCCACTCATGTAGAGAGGAAAGGTCATGTGAGGACACAGCAGGAGGGTAGTCACTGCAAGCCAGGAACAGAGCCTCCCCAGAAACCAAATTTGCCAGTACCTTTTTCATAGATTTCAAGCCTTCAGAACTGTGAAAAAATAAATTTCTGTCGTTTAAGCCACCCAGTCTGTAATATTGTTATGGCAGTCCAAGCTGAGTAAGACAGATGAGAAAAACAAACTTAAGGAGATTTAATAACTTGATCAAGATTCAAAAGCCAGTAAATTGCAGGGGTAAGATTTGAAAATCAATTATAAAAAATTCTGCAGCTCAACACATTTGCATTAAATTCAATCTGTACCTACTGTTAGTGAATGGAGGTGTTTTATTTAAATAAAATAGATGGGAAAGAGCTTCTTTTCAGAATTAAGTTAAATCAACAGAGGTCTGGAGCAGAAAACAAGAAGAGGATACAAGAGAGGACTGGAAATGATGGGGGAAAAGAGCTCGGCCAAAGGCATTTCTGGAGTGGGGTTATACCCATGCATTCATCAGAAGTAACCAACAGGAGGAACATTCAGATACAGGGGTTAGAGGGAAAAAAGAACTATATTAATTTTGTACCTTTATTCCTCATAGTTCAGCATTTACCTAGGATAACAAACTCTCTTCTCCCCTGTTGTCAGAAGCCAAGTAGAAAGCAAACTGATTGGAAGCACAAGAGTCGTACTTCAGAACCTTGATATTTTCTGGGCTCAGCGTTTCTAAACTTCAGTCTTATTTCTACCTGTGCTTCTTACTGATTTTTGCAAATCTGAATTCTTCTTGGGAGCCTAGTTTTGAGACCTAATTCCTTGGTATTGCCCCTCTAACATTCTTGGCCCAGGACTGAAGGTTACGCCTTTTGCTTCCAGTAATAGCATTCCCCAGGGTCTACCAGTGGGATGGGCCAGGCTCCTTGCACAAGTACCATCTGAGATCCATTTTAGAATAAATCTGTTCCACTAGTGCAATCATTCTCAAAATGTGATCCCTGGACTAGCAACATCAGCCTCACCTGGGAACTTGTTAGAAATGCAAATTCTCAGTGCCCCCCATTCCAGCCCTACTGAATCAGAAATTCTGGGTGATGGAGCATGGTGATCTTGTTTTAACAAGGCCCCTGGGTGACTCCGATTCACGCTGAAGTCTGAAATGTCCGCTTTAGTTCTTGGGTCTTCTCACTCCTTGAATGCCTGTTGGTACAATGGATTAGGACTGAGAGGACTTAGCATTTGACGGCTCAGCAGTTTAGCTGGTTGCATGACCCTGGGTCCTTGCTCAGCCTCTGTGCTTTTCTGTTTTCTCATTTTAAAAAAATACACCAAAGAGCTATAATCCAGCTCTCATTTTTTCTGTGTCTGCTGATGAGTAACTAATGAAGGGTTGTGCCATCCCATGGTAATCTTAACTGCCTGACTAATGCTTAGCAGTGGCTTTTGTCCTAAGGTTGTCCTTGTGATTGCTGGGCCTCTCTCTGCTGCTTTGGATTTAAACAGCAATATTCCAGCACATCTGTATCCCATAAATCATTGGGGCATGGATTGGAATGCTATACACTCATCTATTTGTAATTGAACTTAATATGGATTTAACCATTAGTTAAACTCTCATGCTTCAGGATTCGCTTTAACTGAAGAAAGCATGACCTTTATTCTAACATGAAAGGGCTCGCTCTTGGAGTATTTGAGGTCAAGTAATGAGAGAGAATGTTTCTGTAACGTACACATATCCCTCATAGGAAAGTCAAGTAAAAAACTAAACCTTCCGAAGCCAGAGTCCTTCAAGCAATTAATGTGGATAAAAACCATGAGTTGAAGACAGTGGTCACAGAAAATATCAATTCTGCAAAAATATCTGGTCATGCATAGGCCAACTTTTCAGGAACAATGGAGGAGGCTTGAAAGTATCACAAAGAAACCACTCTTTGGAAGCTGTTTTTTTGGACCAGAACAGAAATTAAGGAAATGGAATAAAGGAGAAAAAATAGTGCAGATGAGTGTTTTAGTTTGGATCCCCCAAAGGCAGATCTTGAGCAAGATTTTAGTGCACTTACTTTATTTGGGATGATGACGATGCTGGAAAATACTGGTAGGAAAGTATGGAATTGAGACAGGGAAGGGAAGGAACACAACACAGTGTGTAGCATCAAGGATGTTGTCACTATCAGCAACTGAAGTATAGGGTCAGAGGTTCAAGTTCAAGTCCAGGATCTCTGGCTTATCAGCTTGGTCCCTTGCAAACATATCATCTCTTTGTACATCACATCCCTCCATTAGGAAATGGAGGTTAAAAACGTCCGGTGCCTGGGATGATGCACTTTCTATTACGAATACGTAACTACCATCTATTGAAAACTGGTCCTGTACCAGGCACGATGCCAATCTTGCCCCCACATCAAAATAGATCAATGTTTTTGCATTTTACTGAGAGATCACAGAGACTACATAATTTTAAAATCATAAAGGGATTTTGTAAGTTATAAGATAATGCTAAAGAGAATTTTATACAGCTTTTCATGAGTCATCAGAAGCCTGTACTTTAGTTCTCAACTTGTAATTCATTAGCTGTGAGGCTCAACCAGATCACTTTGCCTCTTATAAAAAAAAAAAAAAAGGCAGATTATGCAAGATGTTAACATTACAGGATTGTGCAAGATGTTAACACTAGGTCCTGAAGGGTGCTCAGGATCTCCCTGTGCATGTCTTTGCAACTTCCTATAAATCTTTCAAGTAATTATTTGAAAGTGAGAGTTAAGGAAAACAGAAGTCCATAGTGTCATGGACTGAATTGTCCACCAAAGTTCATAACCCCCAGGGTGACTGTAACTGCTACAACCACTTTGGAAAACTGTTTGGTAGAATTTACTAAGGCAAACACGTGACCCAGGAATTCTACACATGGATAGACACACAATAGAAACAGTAGCTTATATGCACCAAAAGATGTATACTAAAATATTCATAGCATAATAATTTGTGGCAGTCAAAAACTGCAAACAACCCAAGTGACCATAAACTATAAATGGATCACACTGTTATCTATTCATGTATTGGAATATAACACAGTGATGAAAATGAATGAGCTACAAGAACACATAACAACGTGAATGAATCTAACAGACAGGATACTGAGTGGGCAAGCGAGATGCAAAAGACCACTTACAAAAAGTTCCCAAAGAGGCAAAACTTAACTATGCTTTTAGAATCAGAGTAAAGTGGGAGGGGTAGTGATCGGAAGGGAGCCTAAGGTGGGCTTCTGGAGTGATAGAAATTTCTATTTCTTGTTCTGGGTACAGGCTACATGGTGAACTCACTTTGTGCACTCACTGAGATATTAAATTATCTATGTGCTTCTCTGTGTCTGTTGTATTTTTTTTTTAAGTTTACCTAACAAAAAGCTCTGAGAGTTGAGTTCGATGAATTCAAATGTTTCTTCTGGCTCTAAAATCCTGATCCTGAGATGAGGCTCAGACATCTCCCATCACTATTGAGATGGGGCTGATGGGAGGGTTGGAAACTTGACAGAACTAGGTATAAATACTGGCTCTGTTCAGTTCTGCCTCATGGAAATGTCTCTTTGCCTGGTGCAGTTCATTTTACCCACACTGGGGACCAGCACAGAAATTTACACAGAGAAGTGCAAGTAGCCATATTTTCAGTGCTTTGGGATAATGCAATTTCAGAAACTTCCACAGGGTGGCAAGGATGCTGTTTCTTGACTGCCTTTATACACTTACTCCTTTTTTTTTCTCCCAATCTCTTTCACAATGTGCAGGTTTCCCTGTCAGTAGCTATTATAAAAATTGAAGAATACAACTTTATATGGTATAACATTTCTAACGAATTCTCCATAGTTCAATTAACTTAGGAACATAATCTGCAGCTTGAGAACACTAAATAAAATAGAAAAAAAAATTAGTGGGACATGTGGACACAGCGGGGGAAGGGGAGGGTGCGATGAATTGGGAGATTAGGATTGACATACATACACTACCATGTGTAAGACAGATAGCTAGTGGGAACGTGCTATAAAAGCACAGGAAGCTCGGCTCGGTGCTCTTTGAAAACCTAGATGGGTAGGATGGGGGGGTGGGAGGGAGGTCCAAGAGGGAGGGGATACAGGAATACATATAGCTGATTCACTTCATTGTACAGCAGAAGCTAACACAATATTGTAAAGCAATTATACTCATAAATAAGTAAAAAAAAAATAAATAATTAGTGGACTGGTCTCTTTCACAATGTGCAGGTTTCCCTGTCAGTAGCTATTATAAAAATTGAAGAATACAACTTTATATGGTATAACATTTCTAACGAATTCTCCATAGTTCAATTAACTTAGGAACATAATCTGCAGCTTGAGAACACTAAATAAAATAGAAAAAAAAATTAGTGGGACATGTGGACACAGCGGGGGAAGGGGAGGGTGCGATGAATTGGGAGATTAGGATTGACATACATACACTACCATGTGTAAGACAGATAGCTAGTGGGAACGTGCTATAAAAGCACAGGAAGCTCAGCTCGGTGCTCTTTGAAAACCTAGATGGGTAGGATGGGGGGGTGGGAGGGAGGTCCAAGAGGGAGGGGATACAGGAATACATATAGCTGATTCACTTCATTGTACAGCAGAAGCTAACACAATATTGTAAAGCAATTATACTCATAAATAAGTAAAAAAAAAATAAATAATTAGTGGACTGGACACTAGAATTTCTGAAACATTAGAAAACTATGAGAGGAAGTAGCCAAGGGGAGGAATAACAGAAAAATGGGTTTCAGGGTGACTGAATAAAGTTATGTGGTGGTTAATGTGGCACCTCTCCCCCTCAACTTTACAAAATGTCCTAGGCATTTGATAAGCACAGAATGCTTTTAGATCCACACTAGCCAGAAGGTGATAGGTTGTTTGCAACAAAAATGGGTGCAAGTATTTCTCTCCAGGTATCCACATCCTTTCACAATGTGATTTTGCAAGAACTTCTCCACCTGCTGAATTTAGGTTGGTCTTACAACCTGATTTAGCCAAGAAAACAGTATAGGTGATTCTCTTCTCATTCTGAACTTAGGACTCAAAAGTCCTTGCATGTTTCTACTTTCCCTTTTGAGCCCCTGACGATGTCATGTGCACAAGCCTGACCTTGTAACCTGCTGGAAGATGAAAGGCTACGTGGATCAATCACTCCCACTGTCCCAGCCAGACAACTGCCAACATTTAGTCTACCCACCAACTGATCAAAGATACATAAGTAAGACTTGCCAAGATCAGCTGAACCTCACCCAAGTCAGCAGAACTACCCACAAGACTCATAGACATTGGCAATAATAAATGATAATTGCTTTAAGCCACTAAGTTTCAAGGTGACTTGTTATGCAACAATGGCTACAGCCATATCAGAACTCTCAACTGAACCTGCTTATTTGTTGCTAACCCTCCTTCTGATGCAGCTTCACTATGGGGTGAGAGCCTTAGCCTGGAAATTAAGAACTTTGGATTCAAGTTTTTGGATTCAAGTAATGGTAGAAAAATGAAAGACTTGGAAAAATCACCTTTAAAGTATGGTTCATACACATACACACACACACACACACACACACACACACACGTTTGTGGGTTTTTTAATCTTGCCGTGGGTGCACACTTTGTGTGTTGGTTTTAAAAAGTCAACTTGGTCTGAGTAACATTGGATGAGGTGACTGGGAGGTTCCACTGGACTGTCCTTAAAGACAGAAATTTTGGTTTATGAGGAATGGACAATGTCTTAAGTTGGGTCTTCCCAGAGACAGACCCTGGAGGAAAGACTCAAGTGCAAGTAGTTTATTTGGGAAGTGATCCAGGATCCTTAGGGAATAGGGAAGGGACACAGGGAAGGGTGTATTGTCAAGAGTTACCATTGTGGATGACTAGATTTTTATCCTTCTCGGGAACTCTGGGCAAAGTTTCAAATACCCACCTTAAATTTATCCTACCACAAGGGTAAGAGAACTGGGGTATTTATCCCACAAACCTCCATCTATCATCGGTTGCAAGCTGCTCCCAAGGGGAGTTTATCTCTCAGTACTTCCAGCCACATGCATGGACAGAGCAGGCTCTGGTAAAGAGAGAAAACACTCAGGCAAAGAAAGAGGGGGCTGACAGTGGGAAGTGGGGCTGGAAATGGTAAGGACTGAGGGGAAACAGCAGGACACCAACAGCATCTGCCACCAAGACTGTTTCTTACACCTAGGATATTCTAGACATGTAATTAATTTTCACATGTATAGTCTTTTCTTGACCTAAACGTTTTTCTCTTCCAGAAATTAACTGACTTTCTTCCCAAGCTTTAGTATATATCAATAAAATGGGTCCCATTTTCACTCCCTGAATACAGTTACCTCCTCTATGGCTGAGCTGTGAAATGTAGAGATTATTCTCAACTACCAATGTTGGTGAGTTGCTTTTGAAAGGATTCAGGGCATTTTGAGAATATTATCAAAGATGTGGGGCAGAAAAAAATGGAAAACTATATAGGACCAGGGACAGTTGCATTCATGCCAATGTCAAAGTTCATTGTACAGATGTTTTAATTTGTCATTGTAAGATGGATGTGGAAATACCGAATACATCAAAAGAAAGATCTGTTGTGATGTGATGATTTTTTTTGAGAGCTACATATACCGTGAGAGAGCTTCTGTCATCCAAGTTACTCTAAGACTGTTTTGTGTTCCTGCTGTGGCTGTGAATGACAGATCAATATAATGCGTGTGGAGGAGAAAAAAGGGAGAAATTCTTGTTCAGAATCAGGGCTTCCATGTGCCTAACAACAGCCATAAAGAATAACTGCATCTTCAAATAACCCTGAAACTCTAACTTAAGGTGATTAAGCATCCATATTCACTCATATATTAGTGGGTGAGATGAATCAGATTATCTCAAACTGTGGCATCCTATGAAAAATCAAAGGCATGCCAGGCTATTATCTTTCAGAAACTGATTTCTCACAAGGATCCTTTACCTCTTTGTCTGCCATCATGGAACTGTCCCTTGCCTGCCTTAATAAACTTTAACCCTCTGGATCAAGAAAACATTAAAAATTAAAAACAAAAATCATTTTTGCCCATGAGATGCTATTATCTCTAACAGAAAGAGACATTTCCGAATGGATGCCAAGTACAAAAATGTTTTGTGTTAACTGTTTATGTTTTTTGCTTTATTGAAAATCTTCTATGAAAGTAAGATTCCAGGCAGAAATCAACCGTAACTTTGTCCAGAGGTCAAAGGTAGTATTTTTATTTTCTAATACAGCTTCCAGTCTTAGTCCATGCGGGAGGGAAATTCTCTCGCTGGCTTTGAAGAAATAATTTGCCATGTTGTGACAGGACAACGTGGCTAGAATCTGAGGGTGACCTGTAGTAGTTGAGAGCAACCCCTAGCTGATAGCCAGGGAAAAAAATTAGGGACCTCAGTCCAACAGTTGCAAGGAACTAAACTCTGCTAACAACCTGAACAAGCTTGGAATAGTACCTCAGCTGAGCCCAGCTGACACTTTGATTCTACTTTGTAAGATGCTGAGCAGAGAACCCAGTAGTGCCACGTCCAGATTTATGACCTAGAGAAACTGTGAGATAATAAAAGGGTGTTGTTTTAACTGCTAAGTTTGTGGTAATTTGTACTGGCATCAATAGAAAATGTATACATAATCAATTAAATACATATAGAGATAACACTGCTGTTGTTTGTAATAGGATGTTAAAATGAAACTCTGTAGCAGACAAATCCACAATTACAGTCAGAGATTTCAATACCCCTCAATCAATAAGATAGAACAGTTAATATAATAAGGAAATTGAATATTTGAATAGCACAAACAACATCCTTAACTTGATTAAACACTATATCAGCAGAATGCATATAGTTTTCAAGGGCACATGGAACCTATCAAAATAGATGATATTATGGGTCATAGAACAAGTCTAAATGCATTTAAAATAATCTTAAATTGAATTAAATTAGAAATTAAAAACAGAAAGACTCTAGAAAATCCCCCAAATATTTGAAACTAAATAAACACTTCTAAGTAACCCCAGAGTTTAGAGGAGAATTTTAAAAGGAAATTATAAAGTATTTTGAACTAAATAAAATTGAAAACCAAAATATCAAAATATATGCAATGCTACTAACATAGTAATTAGGGGTACATTTATAGAAATAAATTCTAATATTAGAAAAAATGAAAGATCTCAAATAAATGACTACAGCTTCTACATAAAGAAATTAGAAAAAAGAAGAGCAAAAGAGTGCCAAATTAAGCAGGAGAAAGAATTATAACGACTAAAACATAAATAAATGAAATAAAAACAAGAAAATAGAGACAAATCAATGAAACTAAAAGCTGGTTCTTTAAATATACCAGTAAGCATGATAAACCCAGCCATACTGATGAGGAAAGAAAGTGAAAGCACAATTAACCATGTCAAGAATGAGAGAAGTGATATCACACAGTTCATATATATATATATATATATGATTTCTATATATATCAAAAAGACGTAAAGAGACTATTATGAAAAATGTCATACCGATATGTTAAACTTAGAATTAAACAGAAAAAAAAATCAATGAAAGTTACAAACTACCAATATTCAATAAAGAAGAAACAGATGACCTGAATAGCCTCACATCTATTAATGAAATGAAATTTAAAGATAAACACTCTCACAACTAGAAAATTTCAATCACAGGTGGCTCTACATTGGTGTTTTCTTACTCATACAGGAAGAAATCATACTAATTCTGCAGAAAATTCTAGAAAATTGAACAGGAAGAATATTTCAAAAGTCACTATATGAAAAAACAAATTACTCTACGAGGTCAGCATTACCCTGATACCAAAACCAGAATGATATATTACAAGAAAGGAAAAATATAGACCAATATCTCTCATAAACATAGACGTAAAAGTTATAAATAAAATTTTAAGAAATTGAATCAAAGACTATGTGAAAAGGATATATATCATGATCAAATGACATTTACACCAAAATGCAAGATTGGTTTAATATTCAAAAATTAATCAATGTAACTCATCATATTTTTTTTATTGGAATATAGTTGCTTTACACTGCTGTGTCAGTTTCTGCTGTACAGCAAAGTGAATGAGCCATACGTATGCATATATCCCCTCTCTTCTTGGATTTCCTTCCCATTTAGGTCACCACAGAGCACCAAGTAGAGTTCCCTGTGGTATACAGTAGGTTCTCGTTAGTTATCTATTTTATACATACCAGTGTATATATGTCAATCCCAATCTCCCAATTCATCCCACCCACCCCCTTTTCCCCTTGGTATCCATACGTTTGCTCTCTATGTCTGTGTCTCTATTTCTGCTTTGCAAATAAGATCATCTATACCATTTTTCTAGATTCCATATATATGTGTTAATATACAATATTTGTTTTTCTCTTTCTTGACTTTGCTCTGTATGAGTCTCTAGGTCCATCCACATCTCTGCAAATGACACAATTTCATCCCTTTTTATGGCTGAGTAATATTCCATTGTATATATATATATATATATATATATATATATGCCACATCTTCTTTATCCATTCCTGTTGATGGACATTTAGGTTGCTTCCATGTCCTAGCTATTGTAAATAGTGCTGCAATGAACATTGGGGTGCATGTATCTTTTTGAATTATGGTTTATATGCCCATGGAATTATATCAGAAACTCAACGCAACCTATAACTCAGCAACAACAACAACAAAACCAACAACTCAATTTTAAAATAACCGAAGGGCTTAAATAGACATTTCTCCAAATATACAGAAATGACAAATAAGCATATAAAAAGATGCTCAACAACACTAATCATTAGGGAAATGCATATCAAAACCACAATGAGATAACACTCTTGCTCCAAAAATGTACCTGGAATCTATCGGGTTGGCCAAAAAGTTCATTTGGGTTTTTCATGTTACGGAAAAACCCGAATGAACTTTTTAGCCAACCCAATATTTTAATTAGGTACAATAAGATACACAGACATGAAAATGATTGTCATGAAGAAGTTTTTACTCACAGATTTCTAGAAACAGTAAGTATGTCAAGCAATTCAGAACCACATGGGGAAGCACAGAGGTGAGTCAGGAGGTGGGAGAAGGAGAGGAGACAGCATAGCCCAGAGTCTTTATTGGAGTCTTTCTGGGGAGAAATGGGCCAGGTGGCTGAGTTTAGGATTGGATATTTTGAATGATTTCAGCAGGCTCTAGACTATAGGGGTGGTCCCTAGTTGTCTACTACCTGGCCATGGGGTGATTTAGAGCAGGAAGAATACTGGCTTGGTGTGTGAGACTTTCATAAAGGAGATGGTTGGAGCTGTGGGCTCTGGGTTAGTCGGTTTGTATATCAAAGATGCACTCACAGGGGAGTCACTTGCTCTCTCTAGGAACTGTCTAGCCCTAGGAAAGGCAGTTTCTCTAGGATCAGAAGCCAAATACCAAAGCATCAAGAATACAGAAAATATACTTGATAAAACTTCACACCTATTAAGATGGCTATTATACAAAAAACAGAAAACAAGTTTTGGTGAGGATGTGAAAAAATTGGAACCCTTGTGCATTGCTGGTGGGAACGTAAAATGGTACAGCTGCTGTGGAAAGCAGTATGGCAGTTCCTCAACAAATTAAACATAGAATTAATATGATGCAGCAATTCTACTTCTGGGCATACACAAAAAAATAATTGAAAGCAGGGACTCAGATATTTGTACACCCATTTCATAGCAGCATTATTCACAATAGCCAAAAGGTGGAAACAACTCAAATGTCCATTGACAGAGGAATGGATAAACAAACATGGTATATACACACAAGGGACTAATATTCAGTCTTAAAAAGGAAAAAATTTCTCATACATGCTACAACATGGATGGCCTTGAAGACATCATGCTGGAGGAAATAAGCCAGACACAAAAGGATAAATGTTGCAAGATCCCACTTACATGAAGTACTTAGACTACTCAAATTCATAGAGACAGAAAGTAGAATGGTGGTTGTTAGGAGCTGGGAAAAGGGGAAATGGGGAGTTATTGTTTAATGGGCACAGTGTTTCATTATGGGGTGATGAAAAAGTTCTGAAGATGGATAGTAGTGATGGTTGCACAACAATGTAAATGTACTTAATGCTATAGAACTGTACACTTAAAAATGGTTAAAATAGTAAAATTTATATAACATACATTTTACCACAATAAAAAATAAAAATTAACAACAATAATACAAAATTAGGCAGTTTCTCTCCATAAGCTGTGCTCTTCACCATTTTGTTGTAAGTAACAACAAGGAAATGCTTTAACCAATGTGTAACAGGGATATATAGATATATAAAGTACCATTAACTTAAAATTAGGGTGAGAGCATTTGGGTATCATTGTGATATGATATTTCATAAAGCATTCTTTAATAAGAACCTAGCCAAGAGAAAATACAGTACATATACATTTTGGGGAAAAAGTTATAATCCATCATTAATCTTTTCTCAATTAAAATAGAAACTTCATTCTGTAGTCTACTTTTCTATTCAATTATATTCTTCTTCTCCTCCTTCCTCTTCCATTTTCCACATAATCTATAGTTCAGCCTCTGCTGTGAGCACACCAAGCAGCAAAAGGGAGATACTGACATTTCCATGGACTAATAGGTTTGAAAATCTCCAATAAGTACACTAACTGTTTCTGCTGCAAAGACACCCACAGAGAAAAATAGAGGAGCAGAGCAGGAAACTAACCTTCCATAGAGAGGTCATAACTTCCAGAATTTACTAACCTAAAAGCAAAAGAACATGGCCTTAAAAAAGCCAGCCTGTAAACAGAACCCAGAAATCCCTGTACTGTCATTTTGACCAAGGACCTTAGTCTTAAGAGAAAAGACTTGAAGAGTAACTTTACTATTGGTCAGATGCTTCAGTTAAAGCAAATAAAATCCACTTGACTAGATTAACTAGAAAAGTATGAAAAGATATTAGTAGCTATCAGAATTAGTGGTTAGCTGGAGGAACAGACAAGATTGAGCTTCCAGAAACACATATCCACACACACAAGCACACAGCAATGCTGCAGAATAGGCTGGATTTTAAAAGAAAAAAAAACAAAACAAAACAATGCCACTGTCACATCACACACTGAAAGGAAGGAACTTGGCTTTTCTACAACAACTTCTGCCACATGTACTAATGCCAATTGTGTTGGATTTTTAAAAATATGTCAACTGGGTTAGGCTACAGTCCTGAGTTATTTAATTAAATACTAATCTAGATGTTGCTATGAAGGGATGTGGGGGATGTAATTAAAGTCCCTAATCAGTTGACTTTAAGTGAGGGAGATTATCAAGGATTACCTGCGTAGGCTTTACTGAATCAGTTAGAAGACCCAGAAAGCAGGGATGAGGCTTTCCTGAAAAAGTGAGAAGAAATTCTGCCTGTTGATAACAGTTTTGGCCCATTTCATGGAGTTCCATCTTGCTTATGATTTGCCCTTCCTGACTGCCTGTCCTACAGATTTCAAACTTGCTCATTCAACTTACACAATTGTATAAGTCAATCCCTTGTAACAAATCTCTCCAGTTAGCTAGATAGCAGTAGAGATAGGTAGAGATACAGAAAGAGAATCCTACTGCTACATCACTCCATGACAAGAATCTGACTCTGAAACCACTACCATCCCCCAAATCCAGAAGCTACCTGTGAGAAAAACTGAATTCTACTCAAAATAATTTCCTCCTGTCCCCCACTTCCAAACCTATATCTCCCATAGGTATATGTAAGTCAATCACTTACATCCTAGCTACAAGAAAAGCTAGGAACTCAGTTCTGATTTCTACTTTGGAAATACAGAATTCCTCACAAGGGAATTTTCCCAAATACAGAAAGGCTATTCAAAAAATAGAAAGCAGTCATGAATACAATCACTGCTTCCAAAATTTCTGGCTTCTCAAAACTTCTCAAAGGAAGTTTATTCTTCCTTCTCAAAGGAAGAATTCACTTATTTATCCCAATTAGTTACACACTGAGCTTTACATAATTGAGATCATATTGGCTTTTGTTACACAAACCCATGTGATGACTATTTTTCTATGTTAGTACACATAGGGCTATGCATCAGTCAGGATGGTCTAGATTACACAACTGTAACAAATAACCCCCGGCTCTCAGTGGCTTAATACAACAAACAATTTTTTGTTCATGGTACAAGCCCTATGTGGTTAGGCAAGGGGATCTTTCATGGTAGTCCATTCAGGAGCCCAAGATGATGATACTTTTCCTTGAAACATACTTCCATAATTGCCAAGGCAGAAAAAGGAAACATGGCATATTGTGCACTCTACCTTAAAACGTCTTTAAGAGGTGGCACAGGTTATTCTGCTCACATTTTATCAACCAAATGTAGGACATGTTGGCAAGTGTAATCCTCTCATATATTTTAAAGAAGCAGCATATTTCTTAATCTTCTTGATTACTCAAGTTTTCAACACCTGTAAAAGAATGCCTGCACTTCATATTTAAAGGGTTACTTGGTGGTGATTAAAAAGAAATTTATCAATTCTAAAGTTCTCATTATATAACAGCCAGATACAGTAGGGAGTCAGAGCAGGACAATTTCATGATAAACCCTAGAAGAGGGATGTGACACAAAGATATGAAGTATCTTCATATCAGGGCATAAATTGAGAGATTTCTGGGGCAGTGAGAGGATTTCTAGGACAAGAAAGAAGCAACATGCAGAGGTTAAAAGCACCTGTCTGTGCTGCTCTTCTTAGGTTAGAAACACCAATCCTCAAGGTGGGAAGCAGGGAAACAAACCTGCTAAATATGTCAACTCCTATAGAGTTATAGGAGAATCTGATAATATCAGGAGAAGGATGAATGGATCTATTTCACAGTGCAGCCTTAGGGGGAGGGCAATTCTCTAAAAGAAGCCCCATGCACCCCATGGTGTCTTATCAAATGTACACTGGAAAAATAGCATTTGAACAAGGTAAATCTGAAGATCATCTGTTTCCTCTTAGTCTTCAGGAGGCATCTAGAGAATGCCAAAATTCCCCTGTGCCTCAGAGATGGGGGTAAAGATGTGTGGCAATGGCCTGAACATGTGATAAAGAAGCCAGTGTGCTCTACGGCAGGGGCCAATGGTTAGACCCAGTCAGCAGTGGATGCCTGAAAGACAATTCAGAAGGCAAGGCAAGACCAGTCACACCTCAGCAGGTACCAGTACAGGAACCAGAAGAGACAAGTCACCCATGGCAAAGACCACTGATGATTTGAGGATACTGTCTCTAAGGATTTGGCCAATATGCCACAGAGCTCTTTCCTTGGTGCAGTATTTGAGGAGACCCAAAGGGAAGTGGGAAAAGAGAAAAGACTGAATCATGAAAAATTGAGAGTTTAAACCAGGATAACTGAGAGATGACAACTAGCAGAATGAGCTCCCTGCCCTGCCTGAGGGAATATTAGGACTGTTAGAGAAATAATAAGGTTTATTTTATAATAATAAGGAATATTAGGACTGTTCGAGAAATTAATAAGGTGTATTTTATTTGTACAACTATTATTTTGTGTAAATGTGTGATCCAACAACAAACACCTTCAAATGTGTGATCCAACAACAAACATCTTCAAAATCTAGTGAATTTGAGTCTATATTTCCATGGAAAGGGTGACCATTAATGAAAGTTGAAAATAAGTACTCAAGAAATGAAATGTCTTTAAGATATTCTTTAGAAATTGTACTCTATGGTAGCTTTATGGATAAAATTATTCTAGAAATCTCTCAATTAAAAAATAATTTGTTTTTATTTCTCCTTAAAGTGGAGATAATACTATAATGAAGTCCCATATGCCCATCATCCATATTCAATAATTATCAATGTTTTACCATTCTTGCTTCATTTTGTTCTTTTTTTTCTCTTCACTCTCTCTCTTATTCTTTCTTTCTCATTTTCCTCTCTCTCTCACTTCCATTCTTTTACCACCTCTCTCTTTTCCTCTTTATTTTAAGGCTGATATAACCTTAATATGTAAATTTAAAGATAACAGTACAAAGAAACTTCAGACCAGTATCAACGTACGGCTACAGGCACAAAAATCCAAACAAATTATAAGCTTCTTTGTACACAGACACTTATACACCCATATAAAAACACTATTTAGGAAGAGTTGGGTTTATTCTAGGAATGGAAATATCTTTTTTCATTAAAAAAACCTAATAATGTAATTTGATATAAGCTGACTATGAGAGGAAAAAAATCATTTTCAACAGACACAGAAAAATCATTTCATAAAACCAATTTTTGTTTATTAAAAAATAAATACTTGCAAATTAAGAATAGAAATGAACTTCTTAAAACCTCATTGAGCAATATATTCATATAGATAAACAATGATATCACTTCCTTTAAAATATGAAACAAGAAAAAGACACTCACTGTGGACGTTCATTTAATATTTATACAAGACATCCTAAAAGAAGCCTATGAAGATGAGAAAGGGAATTTAAAATACAAACACTGTAAATAAAATATTCATTGCTCATAGATGTTATAATTGTTATAACTGTGAACATTAGAAACTCAACACAAGTTAATACAGTTAATAGAATAGTTCAGAAATATTAGTAGGTAGAAAATCTTTATTAAAAGTTGCATCCCTAGATACCAGGAATTAACAACTTGGAACATACTTTTTTTCAAAGAATTATATAAAATCCTCAAATCTTATGTAAGATAGGTAAAATTATAACATATTATTCAAAGACATAAAAGAAGACTTCAGTAATCGAGAGATAAACCAAGTTCACAGACGGTAAAGCTCAATATTATAAAAACGTCAATTCTCTCAAAATTAATCTATAAATTCAATGCAATCCAACAAAAATACCAACAGTGTTCTTAAAAACCTAATTTTAGAACTTGAAAACTAATTTTAAAATTCATAAGGAAAAGTAAAGGACCAAGAATAGTCAAGATAACTGAAAAACATGGTAGGGGGTCTCAGCCTACAAAATAACAATTATTAAAATACAAGTATTGTAATTAAGATACTGTATTACTGGCTTAGGAATAAACAAAAACGATAAAGAAACCAAATAATGAGCTCAGAAACAGAACCACAGACCGGTCAACTTGATCTCTGACTGAGGTGCAGGTAAGTGAAGAAAAAATGGACTAGACAGTAAATGACACTGAGGCAATTATTATCCATTGAAAACAGATATGAAAACATATGAAACACAAAACATATGAAAAAAATTTTCCAGTTGGATTAAATGTCTCAATGTTGAGGGTACCATGCTGAGTGCCTGTACCAGCCCCTTTTTCTCCAGCACTCATCCCCTCTGGGGCGAGGGAGCTGGTGCTGGGAGGCAGAAGAGCACACATTTAAAGGAAACAAAGCTAGCTTGGACCAGACCCTCAGGGCTTCTGCTCCAGCAACTTGGGACCCGACTCTGCACCCAATATGATGGTGCGGCCACTGAGCAAAGGAGAACATCAATAAGGAAACAGTGGTCTTAAATGACATATTAGTCCAGCTGGACTTAATAGATATCGACAGGACATTCTATCCCAAAACAGCAGAATGCACATTCTTTTCAAAAGCACATGGAACATTCTCCAGAATAGATGACATATGAGGCCACAAAACTAGTTGCAACAAATTTAAGAGGATAGAAGTATTTTTTCTGACCACAACAGTATTAAACCAGAAATCGTTTACAGGAAGAAAAATGGGAAAAGCACAAAGCATGAAGACTAAACAACATGCTACTAAAAAACCAGTGGGTTGGGGCTTCCCTGGTGGCGCAGTGGTTGGGAGTCCACCTGACGATGCAAGGGACGCGGGTTCGTGCCCCGATCTGGGAGGATCCCACATGCCGCGGAGCGGCTGGTCCCGTGAGCCATGGCTGCTGGGCCTGCGCGTCCGGAGCCTGTGCTCCGCGAAGGGAGAGGCCACAACAGTGAGAAGCCCGCGTACCGCAAAAAAAAAAGAACAAAAAAAACCCAGTGGGTCAATGCAGAAATCAAAAATGAAATCAGAAAATATCTCAAGACCAATGAAAATAAAAACACAACTTTCCAAAATGATGGGTTGCAGCAAAGCAGTTCTAAGAGGGAAGTTTATAGTGATACAGGCCTACCTCAATAAGCAAGTAAAGTTTCAGGTAAACAACCTAACATAACATCTAAATGTATTAGAAAAAGAACAAACAAAGCCCAAAGTCAGCAGAAGGGAGGAAACAATAAAGATCAGAGAGGAAATAAATAATAGATGAAAAAAAAAATCTCAATGAGACCAAGAGCTTTTTTTTTTCTTGAAAAGATAAACAAAATTGATAAACCTGCCGCTTAAAGGAGCTCCAGAGATGGGCGCAGAGCTGCCGAAGAGACAAGAGAATTTTTCTTGCCACTTTCTTTCCTGGTGCATGAGTAAGCGCACCGCTTAAAGAAGCTCCAGAAACGGGCGCGAGCCGTGGTTATCAGCGCGGACCCCAGAGACGGGCATGAGACACTAAGGCTGCTGCTGCCACCACCAAGAAGCCTGTGTGCCAGCACAGGTCACTCTCCACACCGCCCCTCCCAGGAGCCTGTGCAGCCCGACACTGCCAGGGTCCCGGGATCCAGGGACAACCTTCCTGGGAGAACACATGGCGCGCCTCAGGCTGGTGCAATGTCACGTGGGCCTCTGCCACCACAGGCTCACCCCGCATCCGTAACCCTCCCTCCCCCCAGCCTGAGTGAGCAAAAGCCCCCGAATCAGCTGTTCCTTTAACCCCGTCCTGTCTGAGTGAAGAGCACACACCCTCAGGTGACCTACACGCAGAGGCGGGGCCAAACCCAAAGCTGAACACCTGGAGCTGTGCGAACAAAGAAGAGAGGGGGAGGTCTCTCTCAGCAGCCTCAGGAGCAGCAGATTAAATCTCCGTCATCAACTTGATGTACCCTGCATCTGTGGAATACCTGAATAGACAATGAATCATCCCAAATTGAGGACGTGGACTTTGGGAGCAAGATTTATTATTTTTTCCCCTTTTTCTCTTTTTGTGAGTGTGTATGTGTATGCTTCTGTGTGAGATTTTGTCTGTATAGCTTCGCTTTCACCATTTTTCTTGGGTTCTGACCGTCCCATTTTTTTTTTTACTTAAAAAAATTTTTCTTCTTAATAATTATTTTTTATTTTAATAACTTTATTTTATTTTATTCTACTTTATTTTATCTTCTTCCTCCCTTCCTCCCTTCCACCATTTCTCTCTTTCTCTCTTTCTTTCTATTTTTTTCTCCCTTTTATTCTGAGCCATCTGGATTAAAGGCTCTGGGTGCTCCAGCCAGGCATCAGGGCTGTGCCTCTGAGGTGGGAGAACCAACTTCAGGACGCTAGTCCACAAGCGACCTCCCAGGTCCACGTAATATCAAATGGCGAAAATCTCCCAGAGATCTCCATCTCAACACCAAGACCCAGCTTCACTCAACAACCAGCAAGCTACAGTGCCGGACACCCTATGCCCAACAACTAGCAAGACAGGAACACAGCCACATTCATAGCAGAGAGGCTGCCTAAAATCATAATAAGGCTACAGACACCCCAAAACACACCACCAGACGTGGACCTGCCCACCAGAAAGACAACATCCAGCCTCATCCACCAGAACACAGGCACTAGTCCCCTCAACCAGGAAACCTACTCAACCCACTGAACCAACCTTAGCCACTGGGGACAGACACCAAAAACAACGGGAACAAGGAACCTGCAGCCTGCAAAAAGGAGACCCCAAACACAGTAAGATAAGCAAAATGAAAAGACAGAAAAACACACAGCAGATGAAGGAGCAAGGTAAAAA
>NC_041227.1:36259337-36259703 GCF_002837175.3 Physeter macrocephalus
GATTAAGTAAATGGTAATGGGAACATACATATCGATATTACCTTAAATAGAAATGGATTAAATGCTCCCACCAAAAGACACAGACTGGCTGAATGGATATAAAAACAAGACACGTATATATGCTGTCTACAAGAGAACCACTTCAGACCAAGGGACACATACAGACTGAAAGTGAGGAGATGGAAAAAGATATTCCATGCAAATGGAAATCAGAAGAAAGCTTGAGTAGCAATTCTCATGTCAGACAAAATAGACTTTAAAATAAAGACTATTTGGGCTTCCCTGGTGGTGCAGTGGTTGAGAGTCCGCCTGCCGATGCAGGGGACACGGGTTCGTGCCCCGGTCCGGGAAGATCCCACATGCCGC
>NC_041227.1:36260720-36261304 GCF_002837175.3 Physeter macrocephalus
ATCTGTAAAAAATACAAACACATGGAAGCTAAACAATACACTACTTAATAATGAAGTGATCACTGAAGAAATCAAAGAGGAAATCAAAAAATACCTAGAAACAAATGACAATGGAGACACGACGACCCAAAACCTATGGGATGCAGCAAAAGCAGTTCTAAGAGGGAAGTTTATAGCAATACAATCCTAACTTAAGAAACAGGAAACATCTAGAATAAACAACCTAACCTTGCACCTAAAGCAATTAGAGAAAGAAGAATAAAAAAATCCCAAAGTTAGCAGAAGGAAAGAAGTCATAAAGATCTGATCAGAAATAAAAGAAAAAGAATGAAGGAAATTATAGCAAAGGTCAATAAAACTAAAAGCTGGTTCTTTGAGAAGATAAATAAAATTGATAAACCATTAGCCAGACTCATCAAGAAATAAAGAAGAAGACTCAAGTAAACAGAATTAGAAATGAAAAAGGAGAAGAAACAACTGACACTGCAGAAATACAAAGCATCATGAGGGATTACTACAAGAAACTATATGCCAATAAAATGGACAATCTGGAAGAAATGGACAAATTCTTAGAAAAGTACAAC
>NC_041227.1:36262036-36263122 GCF_002837175.3 Physeter macrocephalus
ATAGCAGAGGGAGGAACACTCCCAAACTCATTCTATGAGGCCACCATCACCCTGATACCAAAACCAGACAAAGACGTCAAAAAGAAAGAAAACTACAGGCCAATATCACTGATGAACATAGATGCAAAAATCCTCAACAAAATACTAGCAAACAGAATCCAACAACACATTAAAAGGATCATATACCATGATCAAGGGGGGTTTATTCCAGGAATGAAGGATTCTTCAATATACTCAAATCAATCAACGTGATACACTATATCAACAAACTGAAGGAGAAAAATCATATGATCATCTCAATAGACGCAGAGAAAGCTTCTGACAAAATTCAACACCCATTTATGATAAAAACCCTGCAGAAAGTAGGCATAGAGGGAACTTTCCTCAACATAATAAAGGCCATATATGACAAACCCACAGCCAACACTGTCCTCGATGGTGAAAAAATGAAACCACTTCCACTAAGATCAGGAACAAGACAAGGTTGCCCACTCTCACCACTCTTATTCAACATAGTTTTGGAAGTTCTAGCCACAGCAATCAGAGAAGAAAAAGAAATAAAAGGAATCCAAATAGGAAAAGAAGAAGTAAAGCTGTCACTGTTTGCAGATGACAAGATACTATACATAGAGAATCCTAAGGAGGCTACCAGAAAACTACTAGAGCTAATCAATGAATTTGGTAAAGTAGCAGGATACAAAATTAATGCACAGAAATCTCTGGCATTCTTATACACTAATGATGAAAAATCTGAGAGTGAAATTAAGAAAACACTCCCATTTACCACGGCAACAAAAAGAATAAAATATCTAGGAATAAACCTACCTAAGGAGACAAAAAACTTGTATGCAGAAAACTATAAGACACTGATGAAAGAAATTAAAGATGATACAAATAGGTGGAGAAATATACCATGTTCTTGGATTGGAAGAATCAACATTGTGAAAATGACTCTACTACCCAAAGCAATCTACAGATTCAATGCAATCCCTATCAAACTACCACTAGCATTTTTTACAGAACTAGAAAAAAAAATTTCACAATTTGTATGGAAACACAAAAGACCCCAAATAGCAAAAGCAATCT
>NC_041227.1:36263406-36296528 GCF_002837175.3 Physeter macrocephalus
CCGCAATGGGAGAGGCCACAGCAGTGAGAGGCCCGCGTACCGCCAAAAAAAAAAAAAAAAAAAAAAAAAAAAAAGTATACTGAAAAACTTGGTGACTAACTGGATATAGAGGGAAGGGCCGCAAAGGATTCCAGGACGAGATTCAGATTTGTTTTGGGTATTTGGGTAGATGGATAGTGATAAAGAACAGAAACCTAAAAGACAAGTCGTTTTGGGGGTGGGGAGAGAAGAGAAAGGTATTTAATTTAGGACTCGCTGAAATGGAGATGCTTATGGGGCATAGAGTGGAGATAATCAACAGGCAGGTGCATGTTACATTTATAAATGTAGAACTCCATGGAGAGAGCTAGGCTAGAAATAAATATTTGAGAGGCAACATATGAGACAGGTGGGAAGCAAGTGAAGCCATGGCAGCAGGTATTACCCAGGTGAATGGACAAGACAGAACAGAGCCCAGAGTGGAACCCTGAGGAGCAGCAACTTTTAAGGCACAGGCAGAAAAAGAGAAGCTTCAAAGGGGATGTGAACTAAGAATGCCACCTGCCAAATCAATAAATAAAGACAGCCATCAAGCCACAGCCCGGGCGTGAGCCCTGAGGGAACTCAGGGTGGAAACAAAGAATGCCCGCATCTAGCAGTCAACTGCTGCAACCACCTCTGAGGAGACTCAGGACGAGAAAGCACAGGATCCTGGCCCCAGAGAGCTGAGGTGCACATCAAAGGAACGACTTCAGTGAGCCCAGACTCTTGCATCTTCCCATACATAGAAAAGCGCTATGTTCCTTGAAATACCTGGTTTTCTTTTATTAAGAGGGAAGAGATATGGGAACGTATGTATATGTATAACTGATTCACTTTGTTGTAAAGCAGAAAGTAAGAAACGATTGTAAATAAAGATGTTAAAAAAATTGATAAACCATTATTCAGACTCATCAAGAAAAAAAAGAGAGAGTACACAAATAAAATAATAAAAGAGGAGGAACAGCAGCGGATATCACAGAGATACAAAAAAATCGTAAGAGAATTGTTATATGCCAACAAATTGAACAACCTAGAAGAAATGGACAAATTTTTAGAAACACTCAAACTTTCAAGACTGAATCAGGAAGAAAAACACAATCTGAGCAAACCAATCACTATTAATGAAACCGAATTTGTAATTTAAAAAAAAAAAAAAAAAAAAAAGAAGAACCTCCTAGCAAACAGAAGTCCAGCAGCTTCATAGGGGAATTCTACCAAACATACGAAGGAGAGTTAACACCTATCCTTCTCAAACTATTCCAAAAACTGAAGAGGAGGGAACACTCTCAAATTCATTCTGTGAGGCCATAATTACCCTGGTACTAAAACCAGAAAAAGACACTGCAAAAAGAGAAAATTACAGGCCAATTTATCTGATGGATATAGTTGCAAAAGTCCTTAATAAAATATTAGCAAACTGAATTCAGCAATATACAAAAAGGATCATACACAATGATCAAGTGGGATTTATTCCAGAATGCAAAGATGGTTTAATATCTGCAAAAAGAATCATTGTTATACAGCACATTAACAAAAGAAAGGACAAAAATCATATGACAATCTCAATAGATGCAGAAAAAGCATTTGACAAAATTCGACATCCATTCATGATAAAACTCTCATCAAAGAAAATATTGTGAATATTGTAATACTGGAAATCAACTATACTTCAATAAACATTTTTAAACGTTGACAGCATAAAATGTCTTTATGACTGTAGTATACAGGAAGAATTTATTTTTACAATGCACAAATAATAGAGAAAAAAGATGAATCTAACTTTCATTGTATTTTAAAACTTCTGTGCATTAAAAGACACCATTTATAAAGTACGATGATGCTCCACAGATTGGGAAAAAATATATGTAAGCTGTATACACAAACAAGGAATAGTACCCTCTGTATGCATGTACACCTGTCCCTCCCTATCTGCTGATGTGGAACCCTGGGATAGGGAGGCCAACTGTACTACACAAATTTTAAAAAGGGACTTGAGCATCCATGGATGTTGGTATCTGCAAGGGTCCTGGAAGCAAGCCCCCAGGGATACCAAGGGAAGACTGTATTAGTTTTCTATTACTGCCTTCACAAATTACTACAAACTTGACAGCTTAAACAACATAAATTAACAATCTTACAGTTCTGTAGTCTCACAGGCTAAACTCAAGGTGTTGGCAGGGTTGTGTATTTTTCTGGAGGCTCCCAAGTAGATCTGTTTCTTTGCTCCTTAAGGTTATTGACAGAATTCAGTTCCTGGTATTTATAGGACTGAGGTCATCATTTCCTTGCTGGCTGTCAGCTCAGGGCAGCCAGCTAATAGACGCCACACACATTCTTTCCTCCATCTTCAAAGTCACGAGTGGCAGGTTAAGTCTCCCTCATGCTTTGAATCTCTCCTTCTTTCATCTCATCTCTCTGACCTACCCCTGCCTCTCTCCTCTGCTTTTAAAGACTTGTGTGAGCATACTGCTTCCATACAGATAATCCAGGATGATCTCCCCATCCAAGGTTCTTAATTTAATCACATCATCAGAGTCACATTTTTCCATGTAAGTAACATATACACAGGTTCTGGGTGTTAGGATAGAGACACCTTTGGGGGTCATTACTTTGCCTGTGGGTATATCTTTTATATGCATATCTAACAAGTCAATAACAGAAATACAAATTACCTAGTTAAAAAATGATAAAGGATCTAAAGAAGCTCAAATTGACAAAAAATACAAAAGATTCTTTGTATCACTAGTAAATGATGGAAATAAACATTAAAATTATATATTATTTTACCTGACAATACCTAGTGTTGGTTAAGATGTGAAACAATGAAATCTTATATTCTAGTTGATAGAACATTAACGTGGGAAACCACTTAGGAGAGGAATTTGGCAAAACTGGTTAAGTTAAAAGATCTTTATCTCTCAATCCAGCAGCTTCACTTCTGTGTAATTAAGCATCCCTAAGAAAATTTCATCCACAGACAAAAAGAGACAGGTACAGTGATGTTCTTGCAGTTGCAATAGCAAAATAAGAGAAATAAATGTCCACCAAGAAGAGAATGGATAAATTTCATTCACACAATAAAGCATTAAACAGCAGTGAAAACATAAGAACTAGAAATATACTCATCAACGTAAAAGAATCTCAAAAGATATTAAGTAAAATAAAATCAAGCTACAGAAGATACTCAGAACAATATAAATTTTTCAAACATAATGAAAATTCAAATACAGTTTAGTGATACAATCAGATGTAGTAAAATTGTAAAGAAATGCATGGGTGTGCTTAACATTGAAATTCAGGATTACAGTTTCAAGTAGGGGAACAAAGAGGGATCTGGACTATACAGCTCCGTGAGTATATTTTTTAAAACAGATGACGAGTTCAAGAGAATAGCTGACCCCTAAACAACATGGGTTTGAACTGCATGGGTCCGCTTATACAGGGATTTTTTTCAATAGTAAATACTACAATGCTACTCTGTCCGCAGTTGGTTGAATCTGCAAATGTGGAACTGCAGTTACGTTGGTACCTCGTGTATATGGAAGACGGATCATAAACTATACACAGATTTCCAACTCCATGGAGGGTCGGTGCCCCTAATCCCTGTGTTCAAGGAGCAACGGTACTTGTTATTTTTATATGTGTTGTGCATGTGAAGAATTTTAAAGTTTTATCCAAAAAAAGTATCATTGGGAGAAATATGGAGGAAAATTCAGAAGGGGCAAGTGTAGCTGCTGTACAAGTAACATGGCAACTGCAATGACCCAGAGGAAAGGTGCTGAGAACCCAAGACAACATGGTGGTGGGAGACAAATGGGAGGGGATTCCAAAGATATTTCAGGGAATTAATCTACATAACCAATTTAATAGGGGTTGTGATATTATGATATAATAAGAAATATATATTAGGTCTTTGTCCCTGGCTCCTGGCACAGAGCTCCTACAACCCTTATAATTTCCCGAGAGATAGAAGGGAGAGGAATGTCTTTCTTATTCATAATAAGCCACTTTCAACCACACCTGAGTTTACCTTTAGAGGTGCTTTAGTGGGAGATTCTAGGATAAATTTTCTGGCTTGGGGGACTTTTTCTGAGTAATGAGCCTGATCCACTGGCATAAAAGGGAAGCCAAAACAGCTCCTGGAAGCAGCCGTTGACCATGCGGCACAGGAAGTTGATGGTGGTCCAGCCCCATGCCTTCTCCCTCATGCAGGTTAAACCCTTTTACTTCACGGTCCCCTAGAGATTCAGATGGAGCTCCTGCTGCCCCCAGTGCGAACTTGCTTGGTAATACGGCCTCTACCCTGTACTGACTTTCTTCCCTGTCCGATCTCAGTCTCCTACGCCCTTGGTATTTCCTGTATCTCCCAATCAGACAATTTGCACTCAAGCCCTTAAGGCCTTCTCCTAGGGAAACTCAAGCGAAGAGAGAATGATAATCAAATGATGGTAGGCTGTGGAGAGAAGAGGGGGATCCCAGCAGTGGTCTCGCCCAGATATTGTCCAGCTAAGCTAAAGAAAGGTGGATGAAGGTTCCCAAGATAACTGGCACTGGAGTAGACACCTCCTGTCTAGTCACCAGCATCATACCCCAATCCTGATGGAGTCTTCACAAGGGTGTTCTTGTTTTGTGCTGTTCAGTGACAACACCACAGGTGTTGGTAAGATTTGCTTAATAAAACAGAATGACACATTAAAATTATATTGTTGTTACCCTGATTAAAAGAATTACTACTGTGCCGGAAGAATTTCTCCTTGTGGAAACACTGTTAATTGCCAGCTGGGAAAAACTGTGGTGATAAACTTAATTAACTTTACCGGGTTTCTCTGGATTTCACAATAAATGTCTTTTTTAAAGGCCACTGCCAGCTATCTTGGTGCAACAAAACGAAGAGCTCTGCCACAGTAACTGAATCTTCCTATTTCACAGCAAAGTCTGAAGTGAACATATGGCACTAGGAGGAACGACATTCAAACAGCTCTCCGGGGAAAACGGCCATCACTGGCTTGCTTTCAGATAACTGGAGCTTTAAGACCAGTATTTTGCAAAGTATGATGCACGTACAACTTGTATCAGAGCCCCCAGTAGTGCTTTGAAAATATATAATATTGGGATCAACCCCAGATTTACTGAATCTGAATCAATGAGCATGGGGGCCCAGGACTCTGCATTTTTAGCCAGCTCACTGGGAAATTTTTCTTAGGCTCATTTATACTTCCTGCAACGCTACCAATGTGAGCTTTATTTGGGTTAGCAAGTATCCTTTTTTAAGTCAGCGAATTAATGTATTTTGGGCTATTCATACATTCAATATTGAATTTAACTAACAGGAGCTCAGCTGTGTGAAAGCAATGGCTGTCAAACTGCATTCAGAATATGCTGTAGGGACCCAGCATATGTTTGATTCAACTTCTATTTTTAAAATATTTTAAAGCTCTAATTTAATAATTTGCATACTCAAATGTGTTGCAGTCCAAATTTTTAACACATTGGAGACCACCAACTTAAGCCATGTTGCCAATTCAACTAGATTTTGTGCTGACGTCTAGTAGTTTCCTACTATCCCCTTGCATATATTCCACTTGTATACATGCAAGATGAGGTTTAAATTCTGCCCTCACAGTTTTCTGTAGGAGTGAGCATGTCTGCACATATAAAATTGTGCAGGTGAACCCCAAACTGCAGCTCGGGCTCACCACATTCCACCCCATCCAGAGGGGCCCATGCATAGCACAGGCTCTGAACCTACATGGGAAATGATGCGATAAGTGAACACAGAACACATTTTGCCATGATGATGTCAGAGTTTTAGCCTTTACAAATTTTAAGTGTTTGTGTCTATCATTTATATTTATAAATGCTGTCATAATATTTCAAGTGAGGGTAATAAAATTGCCCTTAAAACCAGAAATGGATCACAGCATAAATAATGAAAAAGCAAAAAGAAATGTGTTGTTAGAATGGAGATCTGAGCAAGCACAAGAGGAAAAGACACACTATCCTATGTGACTGGCAATGGGTTTTTCAGCCAAAGGGGATCACACTGGTGACAGCGCGAAAGTCTTGTAGTGAAAATTCTCACGAGTCTCCAGGAGACAACAGAGCACAAGATGGCAATTGGGTATTTGGCTTCACCTCTGTAAGGCAGAAAATTGCCCAAGTGTTCACTGTGTTTTATGCGCTGAAATTTTTCTGTTTTTTCATATAGCCCTTCTCAAGTTACAATGCCAGATTTAAAGCACACAGAGTCTAAAACTAACGATTTCAGCCTCTGTCAGCAAAAAAATTGCACAGATTTATATAAAAAATGTATGCAAGCAACATTTAGACATGAAGATTAAAATACACTATAAGTACATTTAAATTTTTTAATAAAATACACTATAGTGTCTTTCAAAAGTGTTATTACTGCAATGTGAGTGAGGGGAGGACGTGGTCAAAGAGCAACAGCACACTGTCTGTACCTTCACCTGATGATAAAAGGGAGCATCCAGGCTTTGTCCTACACATCCCATCAATGAGCTTGTGACCATTTTAAATTTAATTTAACTGAACACAAAGATGACTGACCCTGTGACCATCTCAGCTGTATTTTTTAAGAAGTGTGTTTCTGCAGATGAACATCAGGAAGATTGCTGTTGGAAAATATTGGACATCCAGGTGGGGGATATATTGTTAAATGTTGACACCTGTTGTCAACTTGCCATCATATAATTCGGCACTTTTAGGTCAGACTACCTGTGCTGCTGGTGCAAAGGCAATGGCAACAACGATGGCAGGAGTGGAAGCTCTCATCTAAACATCGCTGAAAAGTCAGGTGAGCATTGACTTTGATGCCAATATCTGTCAATAGCGTTGAATGATATATAGTACCAATGTTGTCATTTTATGACAGGTGGCGTTCCAATTAGATTTTTGTGAGCTCTCTGAAATAACATGAATGATGATTTCCAAACATTGTCACTACTTGAAGATGTTTATAGGGAGCCCTAAGGTAAGAGATTCCTAAGATTCTGCCTGTTGAAATATACATCCTGTATATCTTTATCCATAAAGTATGACTAGAGGATGAGAAGGCATTGCCTTGTGCATGCAGACAGGTGCTCTGTTCCTTGGAATAAGTTTATTTGGATGATCTACCGCATAAAATAACAGGGTGAAGCCAACTGAGGCAGAGCCTCACATGACGAAGACTTAATGGACATGGGTGAGAAGAGCGGTGCCTGAGGAGAGGGTAGAGGTCATGAAAGTCTGGAAAAGAGGAAAAGACTGAAGTCTGGGGTCTGCACAAGCCGGGTTCCCTCACCTCTTGATTCTTCCTCAATTGATGGAGCTGGGCATTGGCTGCCCCAGGTGGAAGGACACTTAAGAAGGAGCAAAATTAGAGCAATTCCTTCTAATCTGACCACTGTGCTTGACCTCACATTAACAGTCAGAGGTCAGCTGGATGGGTCAAAAATTCCTGACTCCGTTAGCTAATAACCACAGCTCAGAGGAAACTCAGCTGCCCGACCCTGCACACCTCGCTGGATTTTTTTCCCTGAGCTGAATGAGCTCAATCTGGCTTACAGAAAATCATGTGGCATATGAAACATTTCTTACAATGTCAGCAAAAGGAAAAAAATTGGCTTTTCTGAAATTTTGTGTAGATTGCTGAAAAGATGAGCACTGAGAACTTTTTTAAATGAGATGGCTGAATATCTTATGTTACTAAATATATATGAAATGAATTTTCTATTTCTCCCAAATCAATGCTTATCAAAATTTGATACATAAAGTAATTAGATAGGTATTTAAAATAATTCTATTTTGAAACAAAATATTTTATTTCATTTTCAAATTTGCAGACATGCTTGAAGTGTATTTTGATAGGTCAAGGTGAACTGTTACAAACTTGTTAGCATTTGCCACAACTTATTTGTTTAAATCGGGGCTTTTTTAAAAACTCTATATGCGAAAAGTATTCTACAAAATGAGAAAAATCATATGACAAGGTTGGTGTAAGACTCCAAATGCCACCAGTAAGCCCTGATTTTGGATCTGTGTTCAGGCAACATCCTTTAATCATCTCCTCATTGAATTTATAATAGATAAATCTAATGAATTGAAAATTGCAAATAAATATATATTTTAAAAAACCCACTGCTTTTATCTGTCTATTGGAGGAACATATAAGACTCTGTTAGGGTCTTGCTATAAAGAGCATTTGCAAACCACAGCACTGAGGCAGGAGGAATTTGATAGGAAGATGAGGTCAGGAAGCATGGAGTTGGGGTCCAGATGAGGCCTGGGAAGGGCTGAAGGGTGATGTGGAAGAAAAGACTCCTGAAAGGAAGGAGGGACCAAGAGAGGACTGGAGAGGGGGCATAAAGAAGATGGCAAGATAGTTGTCCTGCCAACTTCTGCCACATGGAACCTCTGCCCAGGAGAGAAACATTAAAATTTCACAACATTGCCAACTTGGGGTTGTCACTGTAAGAATTTTTTTTCATGCAGGGATCATACGTGATTGGAGACTTTTTTATGGCAACAATTACCCATGAAAATTGCATTCTAGTCCGTATCACTCTATAGAGTGGAAACAAGCACACGGATAAGCTTTCCAAACAGGACGGGAAATTTAAAACTGTTAATAATTTTCTTGCACTAAACACAGCTTTAACAAAACCTCAATGTCTTTCTATCAGTATAATTTTTAAAAGATTAAAAAAGATGCAAAGTTAAAGTTCCAATTAAGGAAGAGTCAAATTAAGATGAGAAAAATGTACAGGACCCGATAAAAAAAGACATAAAAACTAGTAACTTCATGAGCAACCCGGCAAAGGTGGAAAGTGAACTGTGTGCTCAATCATTCAGGTGAAAGCCCAGACATACTGGGTTTTGAACACACCTTGTGGTCTCCCCAGGAAGACAGAGCAATTTATTATCTAGACCAGATCTGAAGAGGTGGCCTGAGGGGGCAAAGAGCTCACTGCAGCATTACCAACTCATGGGGCATTTAGCTCATAAATGTCTTTCATAACTCCAGTGCTAGGAAAAGCATTTCAGATGATTCAACCGCAAAATAATGTACTGTGATTAAATAAAATCAGTTGCAAGCCAGGATCATTAAGCAAAATTGCTCTCTGACCTGGAGGAGTAGGTCAGCACATTATTGACTGCTGTTTGGCAGTGACACAGTGACATACCGGAGGACTCACAGGTTAATACTACTTTCCTTACTTTTGAGTCAAAAATATTTTTAGGTATGCAGCAGACCAGAGTAAAAATAATTTGTCCCCCAGTGACTGTTGGGATGTACGACCTTTCAAATTTAGATGATAGTTTCAAACTTTGACTGATCATGAACAACCAATGAAGGGCATAAACACTGCCTGTATTAGTTTGCCATTGCTGCCCAACAAATTACCCCAAAACTTAGCAGCTGAACACAACCATATATATTTATTATCTCACGTGGTTTCTCTGGATCAGGGATTTAAAAGCCACTTAGCTGGGGAGGGCTGCAATCCTTTGAAGGCTTGCCTGGGGTGGAG
Source organism: Physeter macrocephalus (assembly GCF_002837175.3). Taxonomy (NCBI): domain Eukaryota; kingdom Metazoa; phylum Chordata; class Mammalia; order Artiodactyla; family Physeteridae; genus Physeter; species Physeter macrocephalus. Next base: position 36,272,964 of record NC_041227.1, read on the forward strand.
GGTCCACCTCTCAGGTGCTGGGTGTTGGTGAGAGACCTCACTTCCTCTCCTCATCCTTGAGGGCCTCTGCAGTGGCCTGCTTGAGTGTCCTCACAACATGGTAGCTGGCTTCCCTCAGAATGAAGGATCCAAGGGAGCAAGGGCAAAGCCACAGTATCTTTTATGACATCCTTGGAAGCCACACACTGCCACTTCTGCCCCATCCCCCTGGGCATCTCTGTTCACATAGGAGGGAATGATGCAGGGAATAACTAACAGATAGTGGAGACCACTGGGGGTCATCTTATAGGCTGGTTACCTCATTCCCCCCAAAGAAATTTTTGTGGAAAATCCAACTCCTATTCCTCTTCTATTTTAGAAGAATAAAAACTCCCGAACACCCTCACATTTAGACTGGTAACCAGATAGAGCCCATAATCCACTCCTAGTAGGAAAATCAAAGAAGAGATTGTTGAGCGGTCACAAGATTTTAGATCTGTATAGATTCTGGAAATTCTGAGATCAAACGGATGCCCAAGAGAATGTTAGGAAAGCTGTGAGCTCCTAGATTGACCACAAGGAGACAACCTGCTAGAGTGAGCTGAGGGAGGGCCCCATCTCACAGCAAATTTAGTAATTAGTGCAGACCAGTATAGAAATAAATTTTTTTTTAAATGGAGACAGATCCCAGAGATCATATGTGGCCACAAGAGAAAGATTTTCTATTTAAAAAAATTAAAATCACTGTTTTAAGAGTGCTTTCATATGTACTTGGGGGATCTCAACCTGTTTTCCTCTTGCCTTCCATTAAAGAGTCTTAACTCTTTGTACCATGCTAAAGGGTGTAAGACAGCTGGCCTAGAACCAGTGGTGTGCTGGTAAATACTTAACACCTGGCTTTCCAGGAAAAAAAAAATCTGTTTTGTAGAATTTGCCAATTTCCATTTGGAAATATTCCCATCTGGAAATATTCCCATCACGGCTGATTTCAAGCAACCAAAGTGATGTAGAGCTGGAAAGAGACACACGCAACTGGCTCCAGCACACCACTGCTTCTAACCCATGCTTAATACATAGTAGAATCTTTGTTCCCTTCTAGCTTTTGTCCAACTGACCTTGGCTAATGTCTTAGGTGGACATCAATAAATTTTTCCTTAAAAAGCTAGATAGTAAGTATTTCAGAATTTGTGAAATATACAGTTTCTGTCCCAACTATTTAGGTCTGCTATGGTGGTGCAAAAGCAGCCATAGGCAATATGTAAATAGCAGGCATAGCTATTTTCCAATAAAACTTTATTTGCACAAACTGGTGACTGGCCCGCAGGCCACAGTTTTCTGACCCATGATTGTAGGTGAGCAGATTCTCTGGAAGAAGAGCCTGAGACAAGGATTGGGTACATGTGCTGTATTGAGGGAGGACTCCTTATAAGGGAGTGAAGGAGCAAGACAGGGAAGGGCAAGGAGATGAGCAAGGATGTGGTGTCAAGTAAAGTGTAACATCAGCCTGATCCCACAGAGGAGCTCTGCAGTACAAATCATGCTACAGAGTCATCTTGCCTTGAAGTAAAGGGGCTTTGGTATACCCACATCAGTTGCTGGTTGGCCAGGCTCCACAGTGGAGGTTGGGGCATAACCCCTGAGGCGTCTCCATGTCTGGGCAAGGGGTTTCGACCAAGGACAATTGTTTGGCGAAGGTTGCAGCTGTGGGCTGTTAGCTGCCCACAGATACTCACAAGTGAAGGCATCAGCAGGTAAAGGGAATCTGGTCCAGAACCAGCAGTGTTTACACAGCACAGGTTCTCCCACTTTAACATGTGGGGATTATCCTGGAGGGCTTGTTAAAACATCAGCTCCTGGGCTTCACCGCCAGTGTCTGCTTCAGTGCCTGGGGTGAGACCCAAGAATTTGCATTTCTAAGTCCCCAGGTGACACTAGTGCTGTGACCCAGGGGGTAAACTTTGAGCACCACTGTATTACAATATTAACCCCTTGAGTGCAGAAAGCTTGGATGATCCACCTGTGTTATTATGGCTTCTGATTATGATCTGAAGGATGGGAGGGCAAGTATAGGGGAAGGAAGGAGTTTTTCAAGTGGTTTTTATTCTCTTTGGCTCCAACCCATCCCTTATTTGATAAATCTATCTTTTATCTGAGATACATTTGTAGTATACTGCATGGATTTAGTGAAATGATTTACAATATTATTTAAAGAAAATTTAAGAATTCTTTTCTGAATTATTATTATTATCCTACATCTGACTGCCGACACCTTCTATATTCCATGAATCACCCCACAACACCTTGAAGATGGTAAATTATCCAGAAGTATAACTTTTAACCAGAAGCTGATCTTTATCATCCAACTTGCATGATGCCAGGGCAAAGGTAGATGATCAGATTATCCCCAGGGCTTGCTGGGACAGCTGTATGAGATGCCTTGCCTTCAGCAACACTGACAGTGGAAACTGAGAACACAGCTGCTCTTGCCACACCTTGTGCAGGTAGAAACAGCGCTCCTTGTGACAGCGAGCAAACCCAGGGGCATAACTGCAAACCATGAGAGGAATACCAGGTCTGTGCTCCTGGCGGGGCCAGTTAGTCCCATCACTTTGAATACGCTTTCCTCCAGAGAGTCCACTGTTGGCAGCTTCCCAAAATCATTAGCTCCTCTTTAAGAAAGAGGCAAATGATGACAGTTCTCCCGACATTCTCCAAATTATAAACCTTTGTATCTTTATTTCTCCATTGTCATCTCATAGAAAGTCCATGGGTGGGCTTCTGTAAAAACAGAACTGCAGAATCTCAGGACTGGAAGGATTATTAGAAATATCTTGACACACCAGAATGACAACTCAGTTTGAAGTGTGACCAAATAATTTGTTCCTAATAACAAACAGCAACATTTGCAAATAACTAACTTTTTTAATGACTTGGAGAGGACTTGAGTTATTTTTATAATGTCAATGTCATGAACGTGCAGTCTAAAATTTTCTTAAGTGAGAAAATCGTGATAATAAAGCTAATGTTTCTGGAATTGTGCATCTCCCTGCCTATGCCTATCGAGGTGTTTCCCTTGGAAATATCAAGGCGAATGTGGGTGAAGAACTGTTACTACAATCCAATGGAAATATGTGAGCCACAACATAAGTCTCACATGGAATTTTAATGTTTCTAGTAGTCACATTAGAAGAAGAATAAACAGGTGAAATTAACTTTAATATATTTTATTTCACCCAGTATATGCAAAATATTATCATTTCAACACATAAACAATATAAAATACACTAGAGGGACTTCCCTGGTGGCACAGTGGTTAAGAATCTGCCTGCCAACGCAGGGGCACGGGTTCGATCCCTAGTCTGGGAAGATCCCACATGCCACGGAGCAAGTAAGCTCATGCACCACAACTACTGAGCCCGCACACCTACAGCCCGCGCTCTGCGACAAGAGAAGCCACCGCAATGAGAAGCCCCACACACTGCAACAAAGAGTAGACCCCGCTCGCTGCAACTAGAGAAAGCCCGCGTGCAGCAACGAAGACTCAAGGCAACCTTAAATTAATTAATTAATTAATTTGAAAAAAAAAAAAACCACTAGACAATTTTACATTCTTTTTTTCATACTAAGGCTCTGAAGCCTGGTGTGGGTTTTACACATAGGGCAATCTCAATTTGGCCATGTTTCAAGTGCTTGGCTAGGGGCTACCTAATGGACAGCTTGGGTCTAGACTAATTCCTTTAATTCATGTCAAAAAGCAGAATCCCAAGGCCCAAAGTGACTTTCCCAAGGTCATGAAGCTGATTACAGAAGAAAAGGAATTTAATCTACATCCACTCTGTCCCACACCAGCAAACCACAGCACCTCAATCCTCCAGAAATTGTTGTTTCCCTCCTAGAAGAAGAAGCCGAATAAGGACTTGACCTCAGGGCAATATAGCGTAGTGGTTAAGAGGACAGGCTCTGGGGCCAGAGTGCTGGGATTCCCACCATGGTTCTTCCATGCAGTGTAGTTTTGTCAGGTTACTTATTTTCTCAGTGCCTCAGTTTCCTTATTTGTAAAATGAGAATATTACTAACAGTACCTGCTTTCCAGGGTGGTATAAGGATTAAATAAATGTGTGAATGTATATGTATGTGTACATATACATACATAGAGATATCCATACAAAACTCAGAAAAGTAAATGGGGCACAGAAAGTACCATGTAAGTGTGAGCTATGTATTACTAAATGTTTTTCAAAATCTTGAGGCATATTTTAGTTAAGTATAAATTAAGCCCAAACCCATATGCTTTTACCTGACAATCCTGCAGTATATTAAAAGGAGAGGGTCTAGTGTGTCATCACAATATACTTATTAAATTAATAGATTTTAGAGCATTTTTTTAACTTAAAAAAGTTTAGGGAAAAAAAAGGATTTCCTGATTGACTTTTGTTTAGCCCCAAATCTAAATATAAATCTCTCCAGTAATTGAGTTAATTGAGGTGTTACTATGCTGTTTTTGTAGTTTTCTTCCTGATCTCTAAAAAGAATGTGGATGCATTTATCTATCCTTTGCATAAAAAGAGGCATACATAACCCTCTGAAATCTAACTGAATGCACAAAAATTGTGACTGCCCAGATTCAACATGGATCAAAACAATATATTCATTGCTAAGTCAATCCAAATAAGAACCACAGCTAAAAGTTCCCTCAAAGTCTGGTTTACAGCTAGAAATAGGACGGTTGTGGTTTTTGTTTTTTTTTTTAAACAAACGTAGGTGCACAAAGGTCAAAATAATTTTCTTTATTGCAAAAACACAGAAAATTGTTCTGTAAAACATATCCTAAAAATAAGAGCATCTGATTACCAAAGAAGGTCACTTTATCTGTCTCTCTAAGGGGTTTTTGTAGCTGCTGTTGTTTGGGTGAAGTTACAAGGTGAATTTATTGTGGGTAGGTTGTGAAATGGGGTCATAGCCCCACGGTTTATTCTCAAAACGTTCCTGCACTGAACCAAGCAACAGAAATATGTAATTTCACCTCAGCTGGTGACATTTGTTCTTGGAATCCAGAAAGTTTTTATGTGCTAAAAGTTGGATTATTTCTCAGAGACTATATTATTTGAGATTTATATATAGTGCCTGTTCCCTCAATAGGCTAAAGATCTTTTACATTAGTAATGTTATCCTTTGAGCTCAAAAGATAAGTCCTTGACTGCTGGTGCTGTCAAGAATGGGGATATTTGGGGTGATTTATGGAGGTCCAAAAGTCTTTTTTTCCACAGCACATAACTGCCAAACTATGCCTCTGGGTTATAATTGGACCTGCTGGTCTGATTCCCATTGCTCATTTGGACTATTTCTTTGTCTCAAGTAGTCATGGTTTCCCGTAAAAAAATAATAATAATAAAGTGGACTGTGACTGGTCACTGCATACCAGATTTTTCTTCCTCTGGCTGAAATTTAAACACATTTCATTACAATGCTGTATTATTTTTCTTTGCCCCCAAAATGCAGCTCTTTTTTCCTTCTTGATTTCAGTCCAGTCAATTTGCCTTGACACAGACTGTAATGACCTTTTAACATCCCTTCTCCATACTCACAGTAGCGTCACTATAATGTTTGTTACTGTCAACATTTTAGAGCCCAGTTGGAAATCTCAGTACTTACCTTTCACCAATAACTTGCACAAGATTTGGAAAATCAATAGCTTATTTTCTCTGCAAATCATTTGAAGCAAAATGGCACAAAAAAGAAACAATTTCACTTATGTCAGCAATTCGAGGATAGGTACATTAAGTACTCTTTCAAGCTCATATGTGCAGTTAGTGCCAAATCATGATCAGTACTCTTTTTTTTTTTCTCCACTAACATTGTAAAAGGATCTAGACTTAAAGGAGATGGATACAATGCCTGCCCTAGCTGGCTGTGTGACTTTGGCAAATCCCAGGATCTTTCTGAGCCTCCGTTCCCTCACACATAAAACAGGGCTTAGGGCTTCCCTGGTGGCACAGTGGTTAACGGGTTTGAGCCCTGGTCCAGGAAGATCCCACATGCCGTGGAGCAACTAAGCCTGTGTGCCACAACTACTGAGCCTGCACTCTAGAGGCTGCAAGCCACAACTACTGAAGCCCACGTGCCACAGCTACTGAAGCCCACGTGCCTAGAGCCCGTGCTCTGCCACAAGAGAAGCCACAGCAATAAGAAGCCCTCACACCGCAACAAAGAGTAGCCCTCGCTCACCGCAACGAGAAAGCCCACATGCAGCAACGAAGACCAATGCAGCCAAAAATAAATAAATTTATAAAAAACAAACAAACAGGGCTTAGAACTCCAGGGGGGTAGTCAGTAAAGCCAATAAAGGTTTTGTTAATGACCCACAGCTTCCTAATGGACAGTGTGAACTGTAATTTCTCTGAGGACCCCAAATTACGAGTAAAGCCACATACATGGTCCATGTGAGTGGATTTTTGTATAGTTTTCTTTTTTATGATAGTGTCTATTGGAAATCAAGAGGAGACCACTTTTATTTTGGGGTCAACATGGCATGGGGCGTAAATGCTGTAGATGAAAACAGAAGCTCAGAAACAGAAGATACCATAAGCTTTTTAGGACTCACAGAAATCATGGGGTAAACTTTGAGATTTCACAGGATGTGCAATAGCTGAGAATGTGGAATTGGGAGCTGCACGGTTTTTTTTTCTTCTCTACATTTTAAAGATCTGGCACACTCCAGATAATAACTTAAGTAAAATAAGCACAAAGTCACAACTGTCCAATTTTCATGATTATCATTTATTCAAGTTTTGGGTCATAGTAAAGTTTAACTTCTGGATTTGGATTGATTCTCAAGAAAATATGCTCTACCCTCAAGGCCAACACTGGGATGTAAGTTCACCCCAAATATTAAACAGCAGCTGGTGCCTCTATAATTTGTATTTTCTTCCCTATGTTGCCGCCTAGTAATCCACAGCTTTGCCAAGGATTTGAGCTCCTTCTAGTAGGAAATCTGAAATCTGAAATTCAAATTCTATTTTATTTTTATATTTCAGTGCACAAGATGGATCCCAGGAAGGAGAAAAACTGACTTCATCTTCTTTCCACACTGAAAAAAAAAGGCTTTACTCGGCAAACAGGCTGAATACGTCCTGACTACATCATAACTTTTTCCAACAGTGTCTTAAATCCAAGTTATTATTCTAAGTTGTTTACCTAGTACTTTGTATTGCTTAACACTTGCTGCTGACAGATTTAGGACACAGTATAAGTCTTGCTTTGTGCTTTAATCCTTAAATAACCTGAAGATGGATAACAGTAAGGATAGAGTTAGTTCTGAGGTGCTTGCAGGAAACACAGCCCCAGTGATATGAAATGAGGCGTACATTTCAAGGGTGTGGTCAGGTTCTCAAACTTGGCTATCCACAGAAAGTGAGCATTGTTCTCGTTGCTGTCAGAGAATTCACATGCCTAGACCTAAAATTTCATATCCTTTTCAGAAATGAAGATAAAGATTCAGTCAAGGCAAGTCAACAAGCAACAGTGAACTCTTGCTTTGTGTTACCAGGATTGGCACAAGAATTGTGGAGCCAGATGTCATCTGGGGTGTCCCTAACTCTTCAGTGCTTGGGAAGTTTGCTCACGTTCCCAGTCTATCCTCTATGGAATATCAAAGTCTTCCCCCAAGACATCTGAGGAGTCCAGGGATGCTTGCAGTGTTATTTAACATCCCCCCCTCTGAGCCACCACATCTACAGAGGAAGATGGCCTTCTCATCCTATATAGTTAGCACCTGTTAACCTACATACCACCACCCACATAAGCCTCATCGACATTCAAGAAACAAACACAAAAACAAAAAACACCTACAATGCATGTCTGTGTGTAGCTGATTTCATTTAGAATTTAGAAGGATCAGTTTGGGGGTATACTGAAGCCATGGAAACAATTCACATGGAATATTAGGTATCACTGTTCATAAAATGATTTTACATTCTGCACTGCCAGTCAATTGTCCACCGGCCACTCCCTTTCACAAATCTCCCTGCCCCGCACTTTAGGCCTGACGCTTCTCTTCCTTTTCTCAATGATCCTCAGACCCCTATTTGGCCAAGGAATTCAAAGATTTTCTACTTCCCTTGTGTATAATAGTGGCTCTTACACCTTGGGGTATGTAGCACACATTTTAAATGACAAATCTTAGGGCCAACCAAAGACTGATAACCAGATGTAGGGTGAGGCCCTGGAATCTGCACTTTTGACAAATATATTACATGGCTGATTTGCAACTGCTGCACAGAACTCAATGTGACCATTTGTGTATTTATTGACTAACATCCTTTCAGGGGTCTCTTTTCATGTTTTAACACGTCTTCTGTACAGAACATGTAGCTGGAGCAGTGGCTCTCAAAGGGCTTGTTAAAGCTCCTACCACCACAGACTCTGATGGTCTGGGGTGGGTTCAAGAATCTGAATTTCTAAAAATTTCCCAGGTGACGTTAATATTGCTGGTCCAAGGACCACACTACAGGAATCACTCAGATGTTTACCTTTTTTCTCACGTCTGACAATCTTTGTCTGAAACGTTTAATGAATTTTTATCCACTAAAATCTATTATACTTACATCAATGTCTACTATTATATTAAGGTTTATTTATTTCCATTGTTGTGTGTGTGTTTAATGTAGGCCATCTTTTCTATGTTACTTCATCTTTCCTTTCTGACTTTGTTTAGATTGATTTTTTTCATTTCATTTCCACTAGCTTCAAAGTTACACATTGTGCTTCTCTCCTTTTGTTGGTTTCCCTAAAAACTGAAAATGAAAACTCACTTATCAAACTCAAAAGTTTATCTTTGGTACACATAAAATAAATTGATAATCTATGAAATTGTTCAATGGATAACATGCATTGATCAGTACACAAAGACCAATAATATTTATTGAAGTCAAACTATTTACTGTTGTAAACACTTAATAAAAGCATTATGAGATTTAAATGTAGTCTTTGACAATTCCAACAAAATAAGTGGTATGTTTAAAAAATAAGGCTGGTGAGCAATAAAAAATAAATTTTAAAAATCTCAAGGACAATACAAGGACATTAAACATGATAAATCCAATATCACCTCCCCTCTTTTTGTTATCATGTATTATGTCTCTTCAAAAAATACTGTTTTCGCTAATGATTCCTCCCTGCCTCATAAAATTTCTATCTGGAATCATTTTCCTTCTGTCTGAAATATATTGTCCAGAATTTCCTTTAGGGATACACTACTGATGAAAAACTATGTTATTTTATTTTATTTTATTTACCTATTTATTTTTGACTGCATTGGGTCTTTGTTGCTGTGCATGAGGGCTACTGTGCCTTGAGGTATGCGTGCTTCCCCTTGCGGTGGCTTCTCTCATTGCAGAGCATGGGCTCTTGGTGCCCAGGCTCAGTAGTTGCTCTGCAGCATGTGGGATCTTCCCGGGCCAGGGCTCGAACCTGTGTCCCCTGCATTGGCAGGTGGATTCTTAACCACTGCACCACCAGGGAAGTCCCAAAATTATGTTTTTATACTTTTTAAAAAAATTTGTTTTCATTATGAAAAATAGTTGGTTTTTGATTTGTTTGTTTGGATAGGAAACTCTAGGTCAGGTATTATTTTCTCCCAAATTATTGAAAATATGGTTTCACCATCTTCTGGTTTCCACTGTTATCACTGTTAAGTTGGCAATTAGTTAACTGACCTTTTGGGGGCAGGGTTAATTTGTCTTATTCACTAAGTAACTTTGAATAGCTTCTCTTTGGCATAGATTTATTTTATATTATTCTGTTTCAAATCTGCTGGACATCCTGAAGCTGAAGTTTTTTATCTTTAATTCTGGAGAATTCTCTAGTAATATTTCTTCAAATATTTCCTCTACTCCATTGTCTTTTTGTTTCATTCTAAATACATTCTTTAAATCTATATTGCAGTTAAAAAAATAATTTTCTCTTCAGCTGCATTTAATCTGCTACTGAACCATTAATTTATAAAACTTTATAATTATATATGTATATTTTTCATGTCTATAAGTTCTTTTCCACTTTGCTAGACCCTATCAGATATTCATATAAGTTTTTTTCTCCTTGCTCTCATTTTTGATCTCATAAATTATTAAAATGCATGAACCATCCATTTTATATTCTGAGTTGGATAATTCTAATATCTGAAATCTTTGCTGGTCTAATTCTCTCTCTTGTTCCTGCTGGATTTTGCTTTCTTTTGTCTTTTAAAGTCATGGATTGTGATTTCATATCCTTGGGATGTTTTCTGTGGACCTTCTTGGAGACCTCTGAGTTGAAGGTGGGCTTTTTGGCTTAAAGTGTGATCCATGGACCAGCAGTAGCTGCTTCACCTGACAGATTGTAAATTTGCAGACTCTCAAGCCCTAAACCTACCGAATCAAAATCTGCATTTTAATCATAACCCCATGCACAGCAGAATTTGAGAAGGTCTGGTCTAGGGAGGATTTGGATTTGTGGGATTTCTTTTTTTTTTTTCCTGCCTGGTACCTGGAAGCATCATCGCACTTTATATGAAGTTCTCAGCTGGAAGCTTTTTTGGAGCACACAAATCAGACTAATTCAAGATTCAAGCTCCTGTGTGGGCTGGTTATGAATTCTCTAAGATGACGTTTTTCCCTTCCACCCAGAGCCAAAGCTCGAGAGGGCAATTTCCTTGCATTAGGAAGCAGGAGGTGGGGCAGACTCACTCCCCCTTCACCCTTATAGCTAGACACAGTCCTTTGTGGTCAATTTGAGTGGCAGAGGGCACCCTCCTAATACACTGCCCACTGGTGGGCTGTGAGCTGAAAGCTTTATCACCTAACTCAAGCACGCCCAGGAAGCTGTGATAACCCAGGCTCCACATCACATGGGTTCAATAGATGCTTTCTGGAAACCACCCTCTGCCTTCCTCTGACCCACTGCATTCCTGCCTTCACCAAGTCCGTAGCTCTCAAAGACTCTTTGCTTTCTTGTCAGCTGAGTAATAAATTTGAACAGGTTTTTTTTTTTAAATACCCTTGGGTATTTCTTTTTGCTCTATTAATATGGTCATTTAGAACAGTCTGACATACCCCAGGAAACAGAAATGCAAGCCTTAAGACTTCTATTTCATTGTGAAGGAGAACACACAACTAGGACATAGATGGAAAACTGCTTCATTTGTTGATCAAGAGAAAAATATGATCCCTAACATTTAATACAAGTTTCCATCATGCCTTTATCTGGGGTCATCCTGTACTACCTCATTTAAAACTCACATCACCACACATTAGGTACAATTATCATTACCCCCCTCTAAAGATGAGGAAACAAGCTCAAGAGGGATAGAATATTCTCAAGGTCATCCATCTACAAAGGAGGAGAATTTAAACCCACGGTCATCTGAGTCCAATGCTCTCTGTCCCTCCCCCTGAGTCTTCAAGTTGATTTCCATCTATCCAACCTCCAGGATATCCTGATTATGACTCAGCTGAAAACAGTTCTTCTACCTTCCTACCTCCTGCTCAAGAACTTGTAGTGGCTCCCTTAATACTTCAGAGTGGTTCAAAACCCACCACTCCACCTAATAATGCCAACTCCACACCTAAGATTTCCTTGAAGCCCCACCTGGTTCCTCCAGTCCATAAGGATTTCTTTTTTTTCCCCCATACTACACTGTGGACCCAGAGCCTAGTAATTGTTTATCATTTTTACATATTAGCTTGATTTCATGACTAAATTGAAGGCTACTCTTAAGGCAAAAACAATGGGTTGTTATTTTGCCTTATTTTATTGTTTTCACTCTTCCCCTGGAAGTACGTGTGGCACTTGGTATTAAATAAATGCTTAAATGCAATTAATTGACTGCAGGGCAAACCATATTTTTATTCTGTTCATCTTTTGTTTTTGTTTTGTTTTGCAAATAGCGGTAAGAAGCAAAGAAAGCAGGGTGATTAAAATTTTAGGATTGCAATTAATGTAAATAAAGAGAAAACAGATGGCCAGATTATGAAGTATTTTTGTCTTCAGATGTTTATTCCAAGCACTGCTTTGGTCAATGCAGTTTAGGCAACAGGTAAACCTTAGAGATGATTAATTCCAGGTGGATCAAACCTTAATATCTTTTTGAGGATGATTCACTTCAATTTGCTGCATCATTACTTTTAGGAGGCAGTAAAGGATAGCAAACACTATATACTCTTCCATGTTCTCTGCAACTTCCCTCACAAGTTGAAAACCATTTAAAAATAATTCGAGATTAAGTTCAGTCAGTTAGCTAGTTATAGCATTCTCTTCGGGTAGCATTAGCATTAATTACCATTTGTGGGCTGCTTTGAAAATCACAAATGCTATGGAAGTGCTGACTATTAATTTAGTAAAAGCACAAGCCATGAAAGCTGAAATTTAAAGGTGGTTGCACACTGCTGAAATGTTTTAATATTTAAATGAACCAGCCTGAAGAAAGTCTCTGACATCCCATGTTTATAAATCAGGGAGGAAAGAAGTCTGCAGTGGAGAGATTTTAAATGATTTAGAAAAGAATACTGAGGTGGGAGTGAATAGGGATGACTGTTGACTATTAGAGGATGGTAACTACACTCAAGGACGATCAAATCATGACTGGGAGCTTACATGTCCATCAGTTTGTAGATTATTCCTTGTGCTGGGGATTGGCAGTGACTTGGGAAGTGAAACATGGGGGGAGGAAGGGAAAGAAGAAAAGGAGAAGAACAAAAAGAAAGGAAAGGAGGAAAAAGAAAAAGAAGGAAAAGGAGATCTCTTGACTGAGATTAAAAATAATGATAAAAAATGATGAAACTGGTGTTTCTCCATTGCAAGTCAGCCCAAGGTGCAATTATAGCACATTAATGACTCCAAACTGAAACTGCCTTCTGATTCCTTCCTAATGGTCATCTCCAAATTCACCTCTGTCATCACTGGTTGACGTGTGACCTTAGTCAGGAGATTCTGTCTCCCCACCCTCCCCCACCCTAGGCCATCTGCATCCTTTCCTTTTCATCACATGGCTTCCTGAGACAAGGCTGGCTTCCTATGTCCCTCTCACCCTCATCCTCCATTCCCACCAAGACAATTTCCTCTTCAAGACTGTCCTTGATATTCAACTTTTCCTTTTCCAGTAAAGTCACATTAGGTCTTTGGTCCCATATATCTGCTATTCCCATGACTAAAACCTACATGCTCTTCTCAACGAAACTTTCCAGGAGAGTAGAATTCCATAACTGTGAAGGTTGTTGAACCATTGAACTTGTTCCCTGGAACTTTCTGGTAACTTTCGAGTAGTAACTAGAAGTTAGGGGAATGAATTAAATGACCGAGAGAACAACCTGTGATGTTATAGGAAGAGTCCTTACAGAAAAGATAAGATGGAAGCCTTTCTTCCCTCCTTCCTTCCTTTTTTCCTTCTTTCTGTTAATTTTTTAAAGCATAACATATATTTACACTGCAGGATATTTGGAAAATAGAGAAAAGCAAAACATAGTAATTGTAGCTCATCTGCCCATATATAGCCACACCCTACATTTAATCATAGTCCCTGAATAACTATTATTCATGTTTATATAATATATTGCATCAAAAAACTTATATATAATTTTATAAATATGTATTATGTAAATATAAGTAATATAATATACCTAGCATTTTATTATATTTAAGCATTTTATAACATATAAAATATATAATAAACAAGTTCATATGAATACTTATATATTTATTGTATTTTCATTATAAAACATTTTCCACATCTTTATAATAGATGTTTAATATTCTGTCATGTGGATATACCAGAACCATCCTTTAAATTTAGAATTATACTTTTATTAGTCTCACAGTTTGTTTTATAAAGAATGTTATAATAAATATCTTTGGGCAAACTTTTTGTCAGAATTTTTATTAAGTGAGGCAAGGCCTATTTTCAACAAGGTCCTTCAAATTTCATGTTTTCTAATTTTCTTACCATGACTTTTCTAATAAATTGTTAAATATGCAATTTTTAAAAGGTTTCTCCTAGTCAGAGTAATCAGATAATCTCTGTATGGTAATCATCACATATTAACCGAATTTTGATTCTGATCAGAGATTTCAAAGCCTATTTAAGGAGCAAACCGAAACGAATTAAACTGTTTCTAAGATACCTGTTAAATGCCCAAAAGTGTCAGGTGCTGAGCACACCAAGTTGGCGCTAGAGAAATCAAATGAATGAAGCAGGGTCCCTGCCTGTGGAAGTCTCCTGATTCTTCATCTAATCTGTGTGGTAGACCGACTCAAGAATGGGCACAGTTCTCCCCTTCCCTGTATTCACAGTAGTGGCAGTAGTATGCCAAAGCATTTTGTGTCTATTCCCTAATCCTTGGGTCTGGGCTGGCCATGTGACTTTGGCCAATGGAATGCACTATAAGTGACTATGTGCTGGTTCCAGTCTGGGACACAGGGACTTCACATACCTTGCTTGCGCTCTTGGAACCCTACTACTGACATATGAACAGGCCTGGGCTAGCCTGCTGGAGGATGAGAGACCACACGAGGCATAAACGAAGTGGCCTACAGAGGTCACCTTGAACAGCCAGCCCCCAGCCAAGCCAGCAGTTGACCACAAACATGCCAACTAAGGCCGGAACAACTGCCCAAATAAGTCCAGAATCCTGAGCTAAATAAATGTGGTTTGCTATGGTGTGTAACAAAGGAGATGCTATTTATACAGCCTGTAAGCCAATCCCAGCAACGTGCTTAGTATCATAATAGAGGAAGAGGCAAGGAGCTGTAAGCAGCTGGCATCTTTCTTCCTTAGCTGCTTTTGATCTTGACACTACAGTTTAAAGTAATGCGTGTTATGTCCTTAAAGAGGTAGCTTTCTACAAAGGAGTGAAAGCACTCTGAAGAAGGAGAAAGATCACTGTGTTTTGTTTTGTTTTGTTTTCCTTAAACAATGTTAACTCCCCATATGTACCTTCCCTGGGCTGGGATGCAAGGTTATCCAAGTGACAGAGGTGACTGCTGTTGGACTGAGCTACAAATCCTCTTGTTTCTGGATCTGGTAATAGGTGGTCATTGATGCTGCCAGGAAAGTAACTGCATAGGCATTCTGGCCCTGAGAGGCAATACTCTGCATTCCTTGATGTGTCCAAGTTAATAGTCTTATCCAAAGAGCTCTTTTCTGCTCCGAGCAGTAGCTTTAGATTTGCAGTTCTGGTTTAGTGAAGCCAGCATCCTTGTGTCCTCTAAGCTTCCTCTCTCTGGTAAGCCCATAAGTAAAAGTCAGTTTTCTTTCCCACATTCCTCAGTGTTATCATCAAAATCTAGCAGCCAGTCCAACCTTTCTCCTAGACTCCTGCTTTTTGCTATATCAGTGCATCTCAGACATTAAAGTACATAGGAATCACTTGGGGATCTTGCTAATCTGCAGATTCTGATACAGTAGGTCTGGGATGGGGACCAAGAATTAGCTTTTCTAACAGGTTCCCAAGTGAAACTGCTGCTCCCAGTATAACGTTTTGAATATTAAGTTACTACATGACAAATGAACTAATCCCTACTAACCAAAGTCTGGTTGATGGATAACCAGAGTTAGAGAGTGCCTGATCTCAGCATCTTCCTGCTCTCATTCATTGTCAGGTGAGCAAATTATAGTCTCTGTCCTCCAGGAGACAAAGAATCAGACTAGTCTTGATAGTCTTGTGTGATGAGTGCTCCAATTAAGGTGTATTCTCAGGTGCGGAATCTTTCATTTTTAAGAACTCATTTACCAGAGGCCAATCATAACAGGGTGTGAAGGTGGTTCCCCAAAACTTCCACTTGTCTCTTCCTTATTTCATCCCTGACTGTTCTATTTCTGACCATCTCTTATTCCTTTGCTCCTGCTTTGCATAGGCTCACCAAACGGACACGTTTCCCACATCTCCCAACTCCTATTTAATTTTGTGATTTCCAGGAGCCTGTACACCTAGAATACTGTTGGTTGGCAGCTCTATAGGATATGGTTGATTCCTGACACCTCTTCTCCTCAAAGCAGTTGTCCCATTTCAAAGAGCAGTCATTAACTCTCTACCTGAGCATGCATTTAATTGTGTAGACCTTTGACATTCCAGATGGGATCCATGATCAGCAGCACCACCTGCGAGCTTGTTAGAACTGCAGAACCTCCAGCTCCATCCCAAGAAACTGAATTAGAATCAGCATTTTAGCAAGATTCCCAGGTGACTTTTATCAAAATCTGAGACATACTAGTGTAGGAATTTCAAAACATCTAGTTATTCCTGCAGTACGCATTTCAGGGCAATTCTTATACTATGAAAGAGAAAAGACTTGGCTCCAGTCACTAGGTGTATATCTGAGGACAGACAATGGGGATTACAGATACTTATAGGGTTGTGACAATGTTATAAGATATACAAAAACATTTTGCTCAGTATCCAGTACACTGGTGGTATGGAATAAATAAATTTTGTTTAATGAAAGATAGATATGAAAAAAGTTGAAAGATGCTGATTTGATATTAATGCATTTAAGACTAAAATGTGACAATAAAGTTGGACTTCGGTAAGTAGTACTTTATAAGCACAAAGCAATATATGTATAATTCTTAAGAGTTTGCTTATTAGCTTGGAATGAAATGTTTTATTACTCAGAAAGTATATAAATACATATACTTTGAAAATGAATACTACCAAATTTGAATAGCTTTAGAGATGTAAAATCAGAGACACATTTGCTTTACCATTGTCCAAAAATTCACACGGCTACTTTGCGCTCACAAATACAGAATATCATTCCAATACAGAATATAGATGTTTAAAATCCAAATTACTGTTGACAATGGCAAGATTTTTGAGTGGAAGTTACTTTCTAAACATTCAAATTCAATGGCAAGTTATACTGAATAAAATCACTTGGAGTTTGATACTTCCATAGAACCCCCATTTATGTGGCTACAGAAAGGTCAGTCTCCTTTCAAACTGGGAGGGTACTTGAGCAATATTAACTGCCTACAGAACTGGTTCTGTGTATCTTGAAATCAGCAATAACCTGAAAAGCTCAGCACGATTGCCCACTTTAGTGCATAAAAAAACAAAGATTTAAACAAACTTTGTATATCTTCAAATCAAAACAAAGATTTATAAACAGATATTTTTATATCTTGAAATCAACACTAAAAAGTTCCTCAAATGATCATCCACTTTAATGTATCTCTCTCAAATGTCATTTTGAATGCCAAGAAAAGGAATCACAATGCTTTCTATGGCCACACCTAGAGCTCATTAAACCCCTTCACTCACTATCCCTGGATGTCCTTCTCGATACTAACAGGATGTGACAGCTAAATCTGTTTTTTGTTTCTTCTTTTTTATAAGCAAATCCATTTTAATTTCAAAATATTAAGCAAGACTATGGCAAATCTCAGGCCATCTACCAAAAGTATCCAAGTTGCTCTTTTTAGAATCATTTCAGACTCAAACCTTAAAAACAGTCTAAAAACACATGCCACATCATCTGTTAGGGTGGACCACATGATATTGCCAATACTTGACAATTCTTGACCCACAATAATGGCAATTTCATATGGTTCGAAGTAACAGTTTCCTCTCCAAGGTTTAAAAGGACATCTTCTATTTATTGTAAAGTCAGTTAGGAAAATATATTTCTTAAATGACCACGAACCTAAGTTGCTTTACGGCAATTCCCTGGGTCACATAAATTAGAAGTCCCTAATTTGCATATATAAACCACCTGGTGAGTAAGCCAGTTCTGCTCTGATTAATTCTTGGTATTGTATCAACAGCCATGAGGTTGGACGCTCCCTTATAATTAGAAGAGGAGAAAAAAAATTAGGAAGGTTTTTCTAAAAGCTTCTTTTGGAAAACTTTAACAATAAAATGGCTTAAAAAAAATGTCCCCTCTGGGTAAATGCCTTAACCAAAAAGTCTTACACACAGACCAGTAATAATAGAAAAGCTTGAATAACCACTCTTGCCCCAACTCTACAACTGTAGTTTTAATGGTTGAATAATGGACAAAATTATCAGTTTTGCTCAGTAAATAGCTAGAGTATGTCACAGAATAAAAGAGAATCAGTCTGTGCATCCATTCTTTTATGTTTGCTGCCCAGCATTGTGAGAAGTGTTGTTTTTAATGATTACACAGAGAAATACAAAAATCCTGACTGCCTTCAAAGCCATTAAGGAGATTTAGTCATGTTCAGTAGAGCATCAGACATTGATGTATTTCATTGCTTCTCAATATCCTGAAAACTTGTAAATTGCTGATTCTCACAGAATGATGGTATACAGAATTACCTTTGATGTGGGCTAAGCAGAAGTCTGTATATGAGTAATAAAAATGCTTTTGAAAAGAGGCTTGTAATAGCCCACCTTTTTCAGATGATAAATTAAATCCTTGGCCTTCAGAGCATGCGTCTGTGATCCAATGTCTCACAAATTAGGATGCACCACCAGAAAGAACAGTGATTCACCTGCCAGCCCCACAGGTAGCCTGTGAACCTCCTCGCTCTGATTAATTAGACGGCATCTTAGCCCACTCTGCAATGGGAGGGAGTTTTCTTATATTCAGTGACCACTGTTATCCTAAGCAAAGACTTTCCACTGAGTGTCCCAGAGGGAGGTTCAATTTCCAGGGGAACACACAACCAGGCAAGGCCCAACCAGCTACAGGAAACTAGTCCCAAGCTGGCTACTTCAGCTAAACACAGCATTAATGGTTGGGGTGGCGGGGAGGCGGGAAACGGAATTTATCAAAGGTTCATCTGCCCCAAGTCCAACGTATTCAAACTGAACACAAACGCAAGCAATATACCTATTAGCACCTATTATCTTTTAGGGAGCAGTAAATCGTATCTCTGAAGCAATAAAGTATTCTTGGAAGAATACCTAAATATGTCAGAGGGGTAAGTGGATCTGACCTGAAAAAAGGTTTTACGAATTTATGGACATTTCAAAGCTCCATAATGAAGAGGTAAGATATATTATAAAATAATTATTAAGCAACAACCAACTGGAGAAAGTGCAGACTGATGTTAAGTTGGCTTACCTGGTCCAGCTGTATTCAAAGCAGGGTTCATAGAGCAGCATTTCTTTTTTTTTTCAAAGAGGGCGCAGTTGGACCCCACTGGGTGTGTTCCGGTGTGTGGTCCTGACGATGGACAGGGAGAGGATGGGCTGGAGTGAGCTGAGCATCAGGGCAGGCGCAGAGCATGGCGGAGTCAAGCCCAGGCGCTGCAGCCCCGACCACTCTTCCCAGAAGAAGCTCATCGGATCTCAGCAGTTCTACAGTTGCAGAAGGGTCCTGGGATGAGAACCACCTGGGTACCCGGGGTGTTGTAGGCCCCTCCTCCCAGGCTCCTCGTAAGGAGTCTGGTTCACACCACCCGTTGCGTGAACCCCAATGCTCATGGACTCTTACCTCCCCTGCCACTCCCTAGCCCTTCAGAGTCACAGTGCAAGGGAGCCTCTGTCAAAGGCCGGGCAGGGTCAGAGGAAGCGCTCTGCTTCAAAGGCCGTGAGGGGAAAGACCTCCACCGGCCAGAACGCGGGAGTGGACTGCGCATGCTCCAGCGGCAGAGCTGGACCCACCCCCACTCCCACCCCCACCCCCCGATGGGCGGGGCAGCCACGCGGGTGTCTGGTGCACGGAACCCTGGGGCCGTGATCCCACTACTCAGGGCTCTGCGCAGGGACTAGCACAGACATTGAAAAGAAATACTTATCAGCTTATATAACAACTGTATATAAAATACTGAATTATTTTATGTCTGTTTAACCTGATGTTGAGCTTTATGTCTTTTTAAATTTATTTAGTAACTCATGTATATTGTATTTTACTAAAATACTGGTGCACGATGGATTGAAAATTAAAAAACAAGCCGCAAACGAAAACAAGGAAAAACAGGTCCTTCCTTATAGAAGTTCTAGTCAATCTCTAGCTTCCAAATAACTTCTTTCCTTTTTTTTTTTTTTTTTTTTGTGGGGGGCACGGCAATTTAAGTCTCTTTGCCGTGTCCATAATAGTTTCTTGCTTTGAGCTCCTGAATCTTTAAAATATACCAATAATTTTCTTTCACTAAATTCTTTTGCATGAAGTAGAAAATGTAGACTGATTTCTTTTTGCAGTGCAAGATTGAAAGTCAAGTGAGGGGAGAAAGGAGATTTTTCTTTTTCATGTTGCTATCTCATTTTCATTTACTACCTATGTTGTTTACCAAATAAGTTCTTAATAAAGCCAGCCATTGCTAGATGTTTTCATCTTGTTTTAAAAAGATACCAGGGAAAATAATTTTATAACCTACCTTTGAGTTCTTTTCGTGTTTGCATTCTTTCTGGTCCATTCTCCAATATGGAGAAGAATTTTGCCTCTACTCTTTGTGCGCATCTTCCTACCCACCCCATTGCCCCCTTTATACAAGGGAAAAGATAAGGACGCAGAGAGAGTGGAATTGATTGATTGTTACCTGAGCTAAATATTAACGTAGTTTAGAATAAGCAGCACCAATACATTTATTTTTCTTTGTTTTTTCTAACTACCTTGAGGCTGGAATCAGACTTGCTCCATCCAAAGCTCACAAGGGGTTCCCAAACATGTGGATTAAGATGTGCTCTTCTAAACAGGTCAAACCAAGGGTGTGGCGGCCCCTACGGTGGAGACAGAGTGTGTCTTGAAATTTGGCTTATTGTGATTGCTTTCTCCTTCTGTCTAGACATTAAGGGTTCTCATCACTTTATCACTAGTGGAATCTTTTAAGTCAGCAGCGGCCCTAATTATGCACCAATTAACCTTAATTAAGACAGTTCTTGTGTAACAGCACACCCAGAGTTCACTAACCAAACAGCTTGACAAACGCTGTCATTTAAAATCCTTTCCAAACATGTCAGTTTCTTAATTAGGAAATCAGGTTGTGAAGACTATATTCACAGACATTATTTGGGAAATTAGAGTAGAGAAGATGGGGGCCAGTTCCTCTTCACGGTCCTTAAATGCATTGGTTACGCAGAACATGCTGCCTTGGATGGACCCATAGAGCAGCACCGTGAAGATCACCGCTTTCTGTATGCATTTGCTCCAGGTGGGCAATAAAATGATATCCAATTACTGAAGTTTCATTTTTTTCAAGGAAAGATTAGAAAATGAAAGGAGGCATTTCATGGAAATAATGAAAGAACTTAAGATTGATCCTTTTTCGGACTTCCCTGGTGGCGCAGTGGTTAAGAATCTGCCTGCCAATGCAGGGGACATGGGTTTGAGCCCTGGTCTGGGAAGATCCCACATATCACGGAGCAACTAAGCCCATGTGCCACAACTACTGAGCCTGTGCTCTAGAGCCTGCGAGTCACAACTACTGAGCCTGCATGCCACAACTACTGAAGCCCGTGCACCTACATCCAGTGCTATGCAGCGAGAAGCTACCACAATGAGAGGGCTGTGCACCTCAATGAAGGTTAGCCCCCAGTTGCCGCAACTATAAAAAGCCCACGTGCAGCAACGAAGACCCAATGCAGCCAAATAAATAAATAAATACATTAAAAAAAAAAGATTGATCCTTTTCCTATTTGTATTAATCTGGAAGACATACAGACACTATAAATTGAGTTAGAAAATGCTGACAAATTTGGACTTTTAAACTATGTCTTTAACATCTTTATAATATTGGTTCTTATTTTTTGTTCTTTTTTAATTTTTTAATTTAATTTAATTTATTTTTTTATACAACAGGTTCTTATTAGTCATCCATTTTTATACACATCAGTGTATACATGTCAATCCCAATCGCCCAATTCATCACACCACCATCCCCACACCCCACGGCTTTCCCCCACTTGGTGTCCATACGTTTGTTCTCTACATCTGTGTCTCAACTTCTGCCCTGCAAACTGGTTCATCTGTACCATTTTTCTAGGTTCCACATACATGCGTTAATATACAATATTTGTTTTTCTTTTTCTGACTTACCTCACTCTGTATGACAGTCTCTAGATCCATCCATGTCTCAACAAATGACCCAATTTCATTCCTTTTTATGGCTGAGTAATATTCCATTGTATATATGTACCACATCTTCTTTATCCATTCATCTGTTGATGGCCATTTAGGTTGCTTCCATGACGTGGCTATTGTAAAGACTGCTGCAATGAACATTGGGGTGCATGCATCTTTTTGAATTATGGTTTTCTCTGGGTATATGCCCAGTAGTGGGATTGCTGGATCATACGGTAATTCTATTGGCCATCTCTGTACGTCTTCTTTGGAGAAATATCTATTTAGGTCTTCTGCCCATTTTTGGATTGGGTTGTTTGTTTCTTCAATATTGAGCTGCATGAGCTGTTTATATATTTTGTAGATTAATCCTTTGTCTGTTCATTCGTTTGCAATTTTCTCCCATTCTGAAGGGTGTCTTTTCATCTTGTTTATGGTTTCCTTTGCTGTGCAAAAGCTTTGAAGTTTCATTAGGTCCCATTTGTTTGTTTTTGTTTTTATTTCCGTTCCTCTAGAAGGTGGGTCAAAAAAGATCTTGCTGTGATTTATGTCAAAGAGTGTTCTTCCTATGTTTTCCTGTCAGAGTTTTATAGTATCCGATCTTACATTTAGGTCTCTAATCCATTTTGAGTTTATTTTTCTATATGGTTTTAGGGAGTGTTCTAATTTAATTCTTTTACATGTAGCTGTCCAGTTTTCCCAGCTGACCATAGCTGCGTGGGTTTATCTCTGGGCTTTCTATCTTGTTCCATTGATCTATATTTCTGTTTTTTGCCAGTACCATATTGTCTTGATTACTGTAGCTTTATAATATAGTATGAAGTCAGGGAGCCTGATTCCTCCCACTCTGTTTTTTTCCCTCAAGACTGCTTTGAGTATTCAGGGTCTTTTGTGTCTCCATACAAATTTTAAGATTTTTTGTTCTAGTTCCGTAAAAAATGCCATTGGTAATTTGAATGGGATTGCATTGAATCTGTAGATTATTTGGGTAGTATAGTCATTTTCACAATATTGATTCCTCCAATCCAAGAATATGGTATATCTCTCCATCTGTTGGTATCATCTTTAATTTCTTTCATTGGTGTTTTATAATTTTCTGCATACAGGTCTTTTGTCTCCCTAGGTAGGTTTATTCCTAGGTATTTTATTCTTTTTGCTGCAATGGTAAATGGGAGAGTTTCCTTAATTTCTCTTTCAGATTTTTCATCATTAGCGTATAGGAATGCAAGAGATTTCTGTGCATTAATTTTGTATCCTGCAACTTTACCAAATTCATTGATTAGCTCTAGTAGTTTTCTGGTGGCATTTTTAGGATTCTCTATATATAGTATCATGTCATCTAAAACAGTGACAGTTTTACTTCTTCTTTTCCAATTTGTATTCCTTTTATTTCTTTTTCTTCTCTGACTGCCGTGGCTAAGACTTCCAAAACTATGTTGAAAAATAGCGGTGAGAGTGGACAATCCTTGTCTTGTTCTTGATCTTAGTGGAAATGGTTTCAGTTTTTCACCATTGAGAATGATGTTTGCTGTGGGTTTGTCGTATATGGCCTTTATTATGTTGAAGTAGGTTCCCTCTATGCCCACTTTCTGG
>NC_041227.1:36297041-36351056 GCF_002837175.3 Physeter macrocephalus
CACTTGATCATGGTGTATGATCCTTTTAATATGTTGTTGGATTCTGTTTGCTAGTATTTTGTTGAGGATTTTTGCATCTATATTCATCAGTGATATTGGTCTGTAATTTTCTTTTTTTTGTAGTATCTTTGTCTGGTTTTGGCATCAGAGTGATGGTGGTCCCATAGAATTAGTTTTGGAGTATTCCTTCCTCCACAATGTTATGGAAGAGTTTGAGAAGGATGTGTTAGCTCTTCTCTAAATGTTTGATAGAATTCACCTCTTTGTAGTAGTCTCTTAGGATGATTTGTATTTCTGCGGTGTCTGTTGTAATTTCTCCTTTTTCATTTCTAATTTTACTGATTGAGTCCTCTCCCTCTTTTTCTTGATGAGTCTGGCTAATGGTTTATCAATGTTGTTTATCTTCTCAAAGAACCAGCTTTAGTTTTATTGATCTTTGCTATTGTTTTCTTTGTTTCTATTTCATTTATTTCTGCTATGATATTTATGATTTCTTTCCTTCTGCTAACCTGGGTTTTGTTTGTTCTTCTTTCTCTGTAATTCATTTCTAATCTCATAGCGTTGTGGTCAGAAAAGATGGTTGATATGATTTCAGTTTTCTTAAATTTACTGAGGCTTGATTTGTGACCCAAGATGTCATCTATCCTGGAGAATGTTCCATGTGCACATGAGAAGAAAGTGTAATCTGCTGTTTTTGGATGGAATGTCCTAGAAGTATCAATTAAATCTATCTGGTCTAGGTGTAAGTGAGGTGTTAAAGTCCCCCACTATGATTGTGTTACTGTCGATTTCCTGTTTTTTAGCTGTTAGCAGTTGCCTTATGTATTGAGGTGCTCCTATGTTGGGTGCATATACATTTATAATTGTTATATCTTATTCTTGGATTGATCCCTTGATCATTATGTAGTGTCCTTCTTTGTCTCTTGTAACATTCTGTATTTTAAAGTTTATTTCTTAATTGTTATGGGTTTGTTTTTGTAGGTCCTTTTCTTCTCTTGTGTTTCCCACTTAGAGAAGTTCCTTTAGCATTT
Source organism: Physeter macrocephalus (assembly GCF_002837175.3). Taxonomy (NCBI): domain Eukaryota; kingdom Metazoa; phylum Chordata; class Mammalia; order Artiodactyla; family Physeteridae; genus Physeter; species Physeter macrocephalus. The sequence continues at coordinate 36,298,073 of NC_041227.1, forward strand.
GTTGTAGAGCTGGTTTGGTGGTGCTGAATTCTCTTAGCTTTTGCTTGTCTGTAAAGCTTTTGATTTCTCCATCGAATCTGAATGAGATCCTTGCTGGGTAGAGTAGTCTTGGTTGTAGGTTCTTCCCTTTCATCACTTTAGGTATATCATGCCACTCCCTTCTGGCTTGTAGAGCTTCTGCTGAGAAATCAGCTGTTAAATTTATGGGAGTTCTCATATGTTATTTGTCATTTTTCCCTTGTTGCTTTTAATAATTTTTCTCTGTCTTTAACTTTTGTCTATTTGATTAGTATGTGTCTCGGTGTGTTTCTCCTTGGGTTTATCCTGTATGGGACTCTCTGTGCTTCCTGGACTTGGGTAGCTATTTTCCTTTCCCATGTTAGGGAAGTTTTTGACTATAATCACTTCAAATACTTTCTCAGGTCCTTTCTCTCTCTCCTCCTTCTGGGACCCCTACAATGCAAATGTTGGTGCATTTAATGCTGTCCCAGAGATCTCTTAGGCTGTCTTCATTTCTTTTGATTCTTTTTTCTTTATTCTGTTCCGCAGCAGTGAATTCCACTGTTCTGTCTTCCAGGTCACTTATCCGTTCTTCTGCCTCAGTTATTCTGCTATTGATTCCTTCTAGTGTAGTTTTCATTTCAGTTATTGTATTGTTCATCTCTGTTTGTTTGTTCTTTAATTCTTCTAGGTCTTTGTTAAACATTTCTTGCATCTTCTCGATCTTTGCCTCCATTGTTTTTCCAAGGTCCTGGATCATCTTCACTATCAGTATTCTGTATTATTTTTCTGGAAGGTTGCCTATCTCCACTTCATTTAGTTGTTTTTCTGAGGTTTTATCTTGTTCCTTCATGTGGTACATAGCCCTCTGCCTTTTCATCTTGTCTATCTTTCTGTGAATGTGGTTTCTGTTCCACAGGCTACAGGGTAGTTCTTCTTGCTTCTGCTGTCTGCCCCCTGGATCTTATTTTCTTAAGGACATATTTCTATTCAAGTCAAGACATGCTATGCAACAGATTTTTTATACTAAACTTGCACATTTCCTATTATGTATTTCATGCTTTTGTTGCTTTTGTAAATGGAATCTTTCAACATATTTAATTTTATCTTAAAATATTTTAGTGTGAAATCTACATTACAAAAAAGTACAGATTATGTGTATGTAGTGTTTTAAGAAAACTTATAATAGTTACCAGCTTAAGAAATAGAACATTAATAGTAGTTTTAAATCCCTGTGTTCCCCTCCCTAATTACACTCCCTTCCTCCCCCCACTCCAGAAATATCTTCTCCTAAATTTGTGCTAAAAATTTCCTTTATTATGTTTAGAGTTCCACCACCTATGTATAGTATAAACCTAAACTGTGTGTAATTTTGAACATTTTTAGCAGTTATATAAATGGAATCATACTATGATTTAATTTTTTCTATAACATATGTTTATTTATTCAAGTATAAGCATGTAATTCTCAACGTCATTTGTTTTCACTGTTGTAAGTTATTCTGTCATATGACTCTATCATAAAAAAAACACAGTGATCTACTCTAGTGATGTTTTTATGAAGAGGTTTTCTTTTTCTTTTTGTCTGATTTTGTCATGAATGTTAAAATTTTATCAAAATTTTTCTTAATCTATTACAATTATAAAGTTGTTATATTTTTCTGTTTTCAATGTCCTAATATGGAGAGTTATATGCCATAATAATTTTAAATATGAGTAATAAGTCCAACTTGGTCATGATGTATTGATATGTATTGTGTTTTGTTTTACAGTGCTGAATGAATTTTCTTATTGATTTTGAGGGGGACTTTGAAGAAATCAAAGCCATGTCAATGACTGATTGAATTATAATTTCCATTTATCTTATTGTCCTACACTGATTTTGGTATCAAGATTTTATTAGCTTCAGGACATACATTTCAAAGTACCCTCTCTTTCCAGTCTCTGAAAGATTTTTCTTAAATTTAGAATGATCTATTCTTTGGATATTTAGTATAATTTTTCTTTAAATGTAAGTAGGATGAGAGTAAGACAGCTGAAATTTTCTATTTTCTGGAATTATTCACATTCCTAGGAATTTTCCTCAATTTCATTAAATTTTCCAATACGTTGGTGCACATTTCTCCATAGTTATCTCTATTACCATTTTATTATCTACTCTACATATGCCCTTTATTCTTCATATATCCTGTTAGAGGCTTAGAGGTTGTTAGAGGATTATAAGGTGTTGTCTACAGTACATTTATTTTCTTTTTAAGAATTCCTGTGTTTTATTACTTACCTCCTATTTTTTTAGGTTTATAATGCTTTATTTTAGTTTAATTAGTTTTATTTTGTTGTTGTTGTTTTTGTTTTTTCTTAAGTTGAAATCTTAGCTCATTAATTTTCAGTCTTCTCTCCTGGCATAGGCCTTTGAATATTGTTTGTCCTTTAAGAACTATAACTTGTGTCACACAAATTTTAATGAGTTTTATTATTATTTAATATTACTAATAAATTGTTAAATAAAAATAAACTATTTCGCTTCTTCTTTTGGTCAGTGTAAACACACGAACTCACAAAATGGGGATTATCCTGTGTTCTAGTTTTGTTTTTTTTTTATGCTGTGCTTTACTTCTGTTTCAAGACTTTGCCTTCCATACACAAGTAATGATGAGTCTCAAGGCTCCCAATTCCCTAAAGACATCTCTGATTTGTCTTTTGGCCACACAAGCAAGATTTATCTTTTTTTTTTTCCTTATTCCTTTCTAGTTGAATGATTACTTGAACATCAGTAGATACACTTCACAGATACCAATAACTGTACTAAGAAAGTGCTGATCTTACCTTAACCATTCTATATCACTTTATTCTACTCTCAGTATGCTTTGATCTGAAAGTCTTTGGATTATGTCTCCATACAATAAGGAAAACATTTATTTTATTCCTGAACTTCTGATAAAAAGTCGTGTCTTCTGGACCAAGTGGAAATGACCATTGCTTTGGGAAACAACAGAACTCCTCTTGCTTTGCTCTGTCTGCCTGACAGGGATTTAGATTTAACAGGCTTCATGAACATCAAAGGCAATACGGAGATGAAGGAAAGTCTCCTAATGCCTTTTAAATCCGTTATCTTTCTTTTTCAAACCCGCAATGTGTAAGTATTCATTATATGCAACTGGCATTCAAATTTCTGCTGTTCAAGCAGAAAAATGTCTTTCATCAATTTTAAATTCTTTAAATATTTCCTAATCCTCTACATGTAGGTTAGAGTGAGCAGCTATTCAGAAGACCGAAATAATTCCTCCTGATACCTGGACTTAGGCAAACTATTTTGACCGCAAGTTACAAAAACACAATTGTACAAACATAAACATAAAAAGAGAAATTAATAGTAAGATACAGGGGTTTTTGTGGACTCTGTGACCTGTTAGGTCTGAGAAGGGTCTGGAACCAAAAGTTGGAAACTATCTATAGGATGTTAAAACCCAAATATCATTCTAAATCCCAGTTATAAATTCTTAAGAGAAAAAAAACTCTATTGAGCCTTGCTTGGACAGATGCCCATTCATTGTCTAGTCCATCATGACCATAGGGTTAAGGACAGGATGAAAAAGAGTTTGGAGATCATTGCTCTATGTGGGGCCAACAATTCTTGGAGGGAAAACGGTAGCTATTCCATAAAGAGGAGAATTGATCCTGCATTAAACACTTGGGAATTTCTGCCAGAATTTCGAGGAAAATGAGTCAAAGCTAAAAACAGTTGGAGAGAATATATTGTACTTTTATAACAGCAAATGGAGAGTAAAAATGTGAAAAAAATCAGTGTTTTTTCTTAAAAGAAGAAAGGAGCAAATAGTTGATATCACGTCAAACTAATCAAACACAATGACAAAATATCCTGAGAGAAATGAAGATCTGACCCAGGAAACAGTAATTAAATATACGATTCTAACACATAGTGAAAATATTAAATGCAAAGAAACAATATATGGATACTAGAAGTACTCAACAGAAACAATATAAAGGCAAAAAATGATATGTAAACAAGAAAATTTGGCTGACCTTTGATTTCTTTTATGAAATCTAGATGCCAGAAACACTCTAAACGTTCTGAGTAGAAAATTTGGGACTCCCATAATTTCAAATAAACCAAGTTCTCTTCCATGTGTATAAACTAAAAAAAGATATTCTCCTCCCTTCCTGTTGGGGAAAAAGTGCTCTGCTAACATCTCAGCCTGTAAAGCTCGCACACTTCTCCTTACCTGGCAACTCCTTTTGTGCTAATCATCCTTCAGAATCAGCTCCAAGGCCGTTCCTTCCCTGGGCCCTCAAATCAAACCTGTTGCCATGATATTCTCTCTTTCACAGAATAAAAACCTTTCCTTTTATAACATATTTCAGAATTTTCATTTACATATTCAGCTGTGTTCATTATTAACTATCAATCTTCCACATCAGGTTATAAGACTCATGAGGGTAGGCCCAGTCTCTATTTTTTTCACCACTGTACACACAGCGCATAGCAGTGTTGGGTAGGACATAGTAAATGTGGAGGGAAGGGCAGGGAAGGAGGAGAAGGTGGTTGTACACCTTACTTGAACTGGGAAGAGGGGAAGGCAACAGGGGGAAACAGGAAAAGAGGGAAAAAGTCAGAGAGAGTCTTAGCTCAGGCTACTCTAACAACATGCCCAGAAACTAGGTGTCCTATAAACAACACATATTCATTTCTCACAGTTCTGGAGGTTGGAAATCCGAGATGAGGGTGCCAGTGAGGTCAGGTTCTGGTGACAATCCTCTTCTGGGTTGCAGGCTGAGACTTCTCCCTGTTATCCTCACATGGTGGAGAATAGAGCAGTTGAAGCAAGCTCTCCAGTGACTCTCACAAAGGCACTAATCCCACTCAGGAGGGCCCCGCCCCCACGAGCTCATCTAACCCTAATTACCTCCCAAAGGCCGTGCCTCCTAATACCATCACATCATGGGTAGAGTTTCAACACATAAATTTTGCAGGGATGCAAACATTCAGTTCCTAAAAGGTAGACGGCTGGGCACAGGGTATGAAGAGGGGTGTCAAAAGCTGCTAGAGAAGGCCTCATTCACATCTGAGTATGTGAGATCAGTAGTTACATATGGCTGTGCAGAGTAGAGGGAGAGACAGATGAAGGAGTCTGTGAAAACATGGAGAGAGAATGGATGAAAGAGGAGACAAAAATATCTTTTCCTAGTTCCCAGTGAAAATCCCTCTCTTTTAGATGAATTTTTATTAAATAAGTAGCAATTGGTTGTGTGTCCCAAAAAAGACAGGTTTCAGTTGATAACATCTCTCTAGGTAGGGTGTTCTCTTCAAAGAGTTGACAATGAAAGCTATTTTTTCTCTGAAAAAAAAATTCTTCATACTGTCCGTTCCATTTATCTTCAGCCTTAGGAGGAAAACTGTAACCAGTAAACAGTAGCATCTGAGAGTAGTAAATTATCTTCAGCACCCTTTGTAATGGAGGAGTTTCCACTGTGCAAGTGACCAGTTCTGGGCTGTGCCCTTCAAGCCACCATTCCTCTGGTTATTAAGGATTCTACTGTTTGTTGAGGTCACAGTGTACTGTGTCTGTGCTTACAGGTGTCACAGAATATTGGCACAAGGTATTGTGTACACCAGGCAATTCAAATAGGGTTAAGCAAAGTCCCAAAGCACAAGTGGCATTCCACTACTAGGATATCTATGGGTGCTGTGCTGATGATCGCTGATGGAAGTTCCAATATCCATAGTGAGAGACGAGCAACTATTATAGCTCTTCCACCTGGGAGACACAGCGTTAATACAAGATGGTGGCTTGAGTTAGCTCTCAGGGCTGGACACTAGCCGGGCATGGATCTCTCCTAGTGCTGATTCCAAGTATTTCCTGTGGTTCCCTTGGGAACTCTTACACCACACATCCCATCCCAGGCAATGTTCCTCTAGCTTGGCTTTTCCTAAGTTTTTCTTCCTTCAGATCTTAAAATTCACCTCTCCCTTGCAGATTCCACCATATCGTGATAATAAATTCAGTGTTTATAATTCTCATGAAAGTTTTTAACATTTCAGTACATGTTTTTTTTTTTATCCAAAAACATGATGTGTAGAATGTGAAAAAAAGAAAAATAGAACAAGGAAAACAGGTGTATGTCAGAAGTCACGTTACTAATCAGTGAGTAAACAATACTATATAATAGACTGATGTTATAAATTTTGTGGTTTAAATGTGTTATATGCATCTTATTTTTGTCATCTTAATTTATCCATTTTTGATAGAGTTTTGTTAAAATCTCCAATGTTACTGTGTTTGTTCATTTCTCCTGGTAATTCTGCAAGTTTTACTTTTATTAAGCTTAAAGGTTATGTTGTTGAGTGCCTATAAATTTATAATCAGCATAGATTCCTATTGGCTTTTTTTCCATAATTATATGGTAGCTTTTTTCATCCTAATAATGTCTTAAATTTTATTTTGTCAGGTATTACTTTTCTTACACTCGCTTGTTTTTACTAAGAATTTGTTTTGTTTTTCATGCCTTTATTTTGAATCTTTCTACGTGGTATTGTTTTAGATTTTTTTTTTGTTTTATGGAAGCAGCCTATTTCAAATTCAATTTTACAAACTGATGTTTAATATGAAAGTCTAATCTATTTACATCTTCTGTGAGTCCAGTGGGTTTTATTTCTGTCACCTTATTTTTGGTTTGAGATAACTATGCTTTTTCTTTATTGCTGTTTTCTCTTCCTCTGGCTTCTGTTCGTTTGACAAAATGTTCTATTTTCCCTTTTTTATTTGCTTTACAATGAATTACTTTGCTTGTGTGTTTGTTTTGGGGCCCATCTGGACTCTAATCTGAAGCTAGGTTCTATTACCAGCAGTCACACTGGGGACGTGGCAGATCCAGGCTCAGATCAATGATCCAGTTTTCACAGCTCCTGGTCGTGCTGATGTGACTATGTCCCCACCTTTCTCAGGCTTCAGCTTGCTAGGAACCCTATTCTCAAGAAAAGACCTTCCTAAGTGGAGGTGTCCATCCAAGCATCATCATCTTCTGTGGAACTCTTCTGGTCCTCTTGACCTGGAAGTTACAAAAACCCCTTGTGACTACTGCTTATTTCACATTCAAAGTGCAAAAAAGTCGTACCTCTGCTCTGCTCACCATTTCACTTTTCTATTCGTTTCCTTGATGAGGGAAATCCTTGTCTTTTATTTGAGTCCAGCCATGTCTCTTTAAGTACATATTTTTTCTCTCTTGCTGTATGACTTGAACAAAGATGCCATCTTGACCTAAAGACTCGATATTCTCTTTCTAATTCTATGGTTATGGGCAAAACATCACCCCATCTCACTCAAGACATCCCTTCTGATTCTCAAAAGACTGTTTTGAAAGTCAGAAAGCTGAACATTGACTGTTTCTTCTTTTCATTTTCTCTCTAATGATATACTTATCTTCAAGGCAATGGAGATGCCTCTTACTGAGAAGATGAAAGGTCATGATAAAAATGAAATGATAAAAAGTGAAAGCTCAAAAATTAGTACTTTGAGATGTTTTCTATATATGTACTTAATAAGGCATGTGCTTCAAAGCCTAGCTTAAGCCATTCATGTGTGCATGGAATTAAACATAGACTGTTCTAGAAACAATTCAGCTGAGACTGAATTAGTGTGTCTTATTGACTTCCTCTAGCACTTTCTATTCCTGCTGGTGTGTCAGCTACAGGAACCTGAGAAAAATGAGGAGGAGAATGCAGCATTCTTTAGGCTCTGGGGAGTGAGGAGTAGAGAGGAAGAAGAGATGCTAGAAGTGGATTTATCCCCTGGGGACTTTGAACACAAGACCAATTCTTGGCTTTCATGGGTGTGGGTAAAGGGATAACACCTGAGTAGCAAGATAAGAAACCCTCAGATAGGGGAGGGAAGTAAGAGAGAGTGAGAACAAATGTCCCAATGTTTTGAAATACACACTTATGAACCGGTCACTGGGCTTACGTCCAAGATCCATTCCCTCTCCATTCTCTTCTGGTGACCCTGTGCTCTTCCAGGGCATGCCGAGTGCTCAGGTGAACCAGATCCCATGTGGATTTTAATGCCTGTGAAACAAGACACACACAAGGTGGTACCCATGGCTGATGTGAACACATCAATAACAATCAGTGACTGTGGACTCAGCTTAAAAATTCTATCTCAGTATATATTTTTTAATGTCAGTACACTGGAAATAGGGATAACAAAAACTGAAGCAAAGCATGAACAGAATTTTACTTTTAAAAAACATCTTTGGTGGATAGTATGATGACCAATCTTTTTGTTTTGTTTTGTTTTTAATTAATTAATTTATTTGCATTGGGTCTTAGTTGTGGCAGGCAAGCTCGTTAGTTGCAGCAGTCTGTCTCCTTAGTTGCAGCTCGAGAGCTCCTTAGTGTGGTTCGCTGGCTCCTTAGTTGTACCATGCAAACTCTTAGTTGTGGAATGTATGTGGGATCTAGTTCCCTGACCAGGGATTGAACCTGGGCCCCCTGCATTGAGAGTGCAGAGTCCCAATTACTGCACCACCAAGGAAGTCCCATGACCAGTTTTATGTAAGCTTGGCTAGGCTATACTCCCCAGTCATTCAAGCAAACACTAAAGGTGTTGCCATGATGGTATATTATAGATGTACTAACTTCTACAACCAATAGATTTTAAGTAAAGGCGATTATATTCAATAATCTGAATGGGCCACCCCCAATCAGTTGAAAGGCCTTAAAAACATAACTGATGTTTCCCTGAGGACGAAGAAATTCCACCTGTGGACTGTAGCTTCAGCTTGTGCCCAGGAATTTCTGGACTTCTCTTCCTGATGGGCCACTCTATGAATTTTAGAGTTGCCTTGCCAGCCCTCATGAATGCAAAGGCTAATTCCTTATGATAGATCTCTTGATATAGAAGTATGTGTGTTTGTGTGTATGTGTGTGTGCCTGTCTGTCTGTCTGTGTGTCCTACTGGATCTTTTTCTCTTGTGAAACCCTGACTGGTACAGATTTTTATAGTAGAAGTGTTTTCAGAGGGATAGAATCTTAAGAATGAGGTTTCTAAGTTGATTCTGAGTTTTCTGGAATAAATTATCTAGTTTGATTAGACTTAAAGACACTAATGGGGGCTTCCCTGGTGGCGCAGTGGTTGAGAGTCCGCCTGCCGATGCAGGGGACACGGGTTCGTGCCCCGGCCCGGGAGGATCCCACATGCCACAGAGTGGCTGGGCCCGTGAGCCATGGCCGCTGAGTCTGCGCATCTGGAGCCTGTGCTCCGCGACGGGAGAGGCCACAACAGTGAGAGGCCCGCGTACCGCAAACAAACAAGCAAACAAAAAAGACACTAATGAATATTTCTAGTGGTAAAGAGGGTACTGATAATCCACAGTATGATGTGGCAGTAGAGATAGGCAAAATATCACCATTGGATACTATCAAATACCTATAAAAGGTAGGGTTCTGGGTAGCCATGTGTTTGATATTGTACAACATTTTGGACAACCTAAGGAATATAATGGATTTGGCTGGTTGCTCCTACTTGCACTGGAGAAAGTAGGGAAAGGGCAAATGACTTGAAAGGTTCTACACCTTCCCTGAAAGAAACCTTTATCTCCTGTAGCTGCAGTGCTGAGATTGCTAAAAACCAAATCCACAGTCTCATCCTGAGAGTGGCTGAATTACAATGCAGATTGAATTCTCAACCTTATGGATGTCCTCTGTTAAGGTGAGGCCATTGATTAAGAAGGAAAGAGATCCTGAAAATTAGAATCAGGACATATAGAAGATCCCAGTGAACCTGGGTGCATTGAACTGCTAAATTCTGCTGAATCTTCTTTGGCAATAGAAGAAGCCATTTTACTTCTGTTTGAGGAGGTTCAACCTGCTTTGCCTGAAGAAGCCATAATGAGCTCGCCTGAGGTAGTTGCCTTGAAAGACACCCTTGATTCCTCTCAGGAACTATCCCCACCATTCATTTTTGCTTCTAGACCTATAATAAGACTCAATTTCCAACTGGCTCCAGAGAATGAGATGCAAAGTGTGACCTGCAATGAAGTACACTACACACCCAAAAAACAGCATGATTTTCCAATTTATACAGACAGATATTTGGGTAATATGTGTCAGGATGGATATTAAGGATGTGGGATAACAGTGTAAGGAATATATAGTTTTATCAGACTTTATTTATTGATATGGGCCCACTAAGCAGAGTTTCTTCATTTAATGTTGCAGCTGAGGGGTTAGAAAATCTCTATCAGTTTGTTTGCTGGTTTGCTGAAACGTGGACCAAAAGGTAACTTATATTAAATGAGGTGGAAATGCCAGGACTGCCCTTTTACGCTGTAGAGGAAGGTATCCAAAGTCCTAGGGAAATTGAAATGTCAGAATGGATTCATCATTTAAGACTTACTCTAAGGACTTACTCACCCACCCTGGGACCATCCTTGCACCAGATGTGAGAAATAAATTTGTGAGGGGAACCCCACATCCTTGAAGAACTCTGTGATTGCTCTTCTCTGCAGGTCAGAAATTACCTTGGGAGCTGCTGCCTGCTGCCCAACTCTGATCCCTAAATGAAATGGGGATAATTAGATCCCAGGGTGGCAGGGTCCAAGTGCCACACAACTTAATTACCAAATCAAAGTGGGCATGGTTACCATAATGGACAGTGGAATCAAGGCAGTAATAAGAATAATCTGACTGTCTGATGCCTATGATGTTGGCTAATTGATCATGGTGTCCCTAAAAACGGAATAGATAGGCAGTCTATTAAATTCTTACTTGATTTGTATAAGTGGAGGTTTCTAGGTGAAGTGAATAGAAATCTAATTTATATCACCAAAACAGAGATTCATGTCTCCTCAATCAATTCCCAGATTTGAGTCAATTTTAAGACTCAGAACCCCTTGAATAAAGAGGAGGGCCTGTCTCCTTGAGGAATGACTGCACCTCACTGCCAAAAATTTATACATTTTACTGCAACAGACACTTATGCCAGATATGATTTGCTTTTCCTGAACACAATAGTTCTGCCAAAACTGTGGATATACAGAATGCCTTATCCACTGTCACTGTATTCCACACAGTGTATCTTCCAGTCAGTCAAGGAACTCACTTCACAGCAAATGAAGTGCAGCCCTAGGCCCAGGATTGTGAAATCCATCATGTTTCCCATTATACTGAAGCAAATACTTCAAAGAACACTGGGATGGCCTTTTGAAGATTCAGTGACAGTCCCATTGAGATGGAAATACCTTGCAAAGCTGTGGTTAATGTCTAAATCAGCATCCAATATATGGTGCTGATTTTCTCATAGCCAGGATTGACAGGTCCAGGAATCAAGAGATAGAAATAGGAGAGGTATCACTCACTGTTACTGCAAATGACTCAGTAGCAAAATCTTTGCCTTCTATCTCCATGACCTTAGGCTATGATGGTCTAGAAGTCTTAGTTCCAAAGGAAGAAATTCTTCTACTAAGAAACATAAAAAGGATTCCATTGAAACAGAAGTTCAGGCTGCCACCTGGCCACTTGGGGCTCCTCCTGCCTCTGAATCAACAGGCAAAGACAATATTACTCTACTGACTGGGGTGATTGATCTTGATTACCAAGTAGAAATTGGGCTGTAATTGGAAGTGAAAAGGAGAATATCTGGAATACAGGAGCTCCCTTAGGTTTTCTCTCGGAGCTACCATGTCCTGTGATTCAAGTCAATGGAAAACTACAACAATCCAATGAAGGTAGGACTGCTAATGGTCCAGACCCTTCAGGAATGCAGGAATGATGGTCTGAGTCACCACACCAGGCAAAGAATCATGACTAGCTGAGGTGCATGCTGAGTGTAGAGGGAATACAGAATGGGTTGTGGAAGAAGGTACTTTATGTGTGGCTAAAACCATGTGGCCAATTGCAGAAATTAAGACGTTAACAGTTATAATATGCCTTTTTATTTTGTGATGCACATGTTTATGTGTGTATGAAGAGCAAACATTTTTGTCTTTTCTCTCTTACCCCCTTATCTTATAAGATGTATTAATAATAGTTAACTTTGCACCATTGTATTTAATTTACAGGATACCAAGGAGAAGAGAGAACATCACCCAAGGACTTTGGATTCTCTTCTGGGGAAAGATTAGAGCACTTTCAGTTGTACACAGGATAGTTAGTTACATCATTTTAGATGGAAGTGTGTCTCTGTTATTGTCTTTATTTGGTTATTAAATATGGTTTAAGGAGATGTATATGGGCACCAAGTCCATAAGGGGTAGACTGTGATGTTTCATATGTCAAAACTTTGCTAGGCTCCAGTCCCTAGTTATTCAACCAAACAGTAATCTGTGTGCACCTGACTGTTACAGACAGGCAGAGAAAAAATAAAACCCAGCCCCCCAACTTTTAATGTTCCCTTCTAAAAAGCATTCGTCTTCCAAAATAAGGGTTATATATACTACTGATTAGTAATAGTTAGATGCTTTATATATAGTGTCTCATTTAATCCTCACCATGGTCTGTGAGAATGAATAATTGGAACACAGAGTGCATAACTAGTTTGAAATCTTTCAGCTAATGAATTCAAGATCAGGATTTAAATTCAAATTGTCCGACTCCAAAACTTAACGTTTTCCACTGAGACACATAGACACTACTATAACTACAAATTTCATAAACACTAAGAAACAGCATATGCTTCTATGCAAACTGCTCGACCTTGAATTCCAGACTTCTTTTTCATGAACCCTTATCTTACTCACAGAGAATGGGAATTTTTTTGTGAACCAAGTGATAGCCTTTAACAGCCTTATAACTTTTTTTAAAAAACTTCTGTTTGTTTTGTATTTGAACACTTGCTGAAAGAAGACTGCCTAATTTAAACAGGGAGTCAAAGCCACAGCCCAGCCATCTTCCCATTCCTTGGTTGTGTACTTGGGCAAATCACTTAAATCTGCTGAGCCTCATGTCTATTCTTCAATAATTAAGAAATAATAATAATAATGAAGAGGTAATAATATTTATCTAAAATTTTCACAAAATGGTTCTGAAGCCTCTTTGAGACACCATAAGCGAAGCTACTGTATACATTTAAGAATTGAATTCAATATTCATCTTTTCTACTGACTTAGACTGCTTGATAATAGTTCTATATCTTGCTCACTTTGGCACACGACCTTATGCAAAATAGTTGCACAGTAAATACAGGTTGGATTAGGTGAATAGTAGGTACTAAATAAATAACAGGTGATAAACTCCATAAAGGCACTTGTTATGTGTGTTGTTTTCATTGCTGTGTCTCCAGTATCCAATATTATACCAGCATACGATAAAAATAAATGAATGACAATTAAAATAGAATATTGATCAATAGATCAATTTCCAGGGTCTTTCACTGATGGATGTTGGGAAAGAAACTCTCCAAGCCCATTTACACCTTCCCTTTCCTCACTGTCCCTTCTTTCAAGGTTCCATTATTTATGTTCATCCTTAAATGACCAAACTTCTTAAACGTATAGCCTGAACCACAGCAATCCTTTTTTTACTACCCCTTCTTCCCTAGAGTCCTCCTGAAAATGTGCCCTAAAAGTCAGCAGTAGTCACTGGCAGATGCATTATGAAAGTGTGAGATCCCATTTGACTTTTTTTTTTTTTTTGCTCCATTTTCCCACCTCAAATCACTTAGATATTTAGATCAGTTTTCCTTCATCTAGGGGATGTGCTGATGACTTGCTAAGAAAAGAATAAACATTTGGAACTACTGTTGTGACAATCAAGTAACAAAAACCTATTAAATATTTGCAAAATGAGTGCATAAAAGCTTTTAATTTTTTGAGGCTCAATTATCTTCCCTGCCAAATTAAGCTTTAGTGAGAAATACTCAGAAAGGTCTAAAACAGCACATTTAAATTGCATCGTCAGACAGTTTGCTGGTGGCATTCTTGTAAGAAAGAGGAACTTAGATGTTTTTCCTCTAGTAGTTTACAGTCTCTGATTTCCCTTTGCTCTTTTTCAGTGCTCCCCACCTCGTGGGTTGGCCTCTTGGTCAGCACGGGGATTGAGATAGAGCTACTTGGTGCATGGTAACCGTGTTATCTTCCCCAGAGCTCATCGCTGCCAACCCACGTACTGTGGCCAAGATGAAGTTAGAACTCTAATGAACCCAACAGTATCCTTTGAAGGAAGGAAGGAAGGAAGGAAGGAAGGAAGGAGGGGGCGGGGCAGAGGGAGAAAGCTGAAAGAGGAAATATTTAATTTCCATGAAGATGTTCATACAATATTTAATAGCAGAAGAGATTCTCACAAAATTCTAAAATACCAAGACATAAATTACGCATCCTAATATTTAAGACTTATGCTTCCATGTTAAGCTAATAATTTTCAGGGTGAAGAAGCAGGAAATAATGGAAACTTCTATCAGGTCAATAAGGTGTTTTTTTCCTTTCCTTCTCTTCTTGTTTAATATAAACAGCCCATGACTCCTGGGATAGTTAAGTAAGACCCCCTCCCCCCGAGTAATTGCCTAATGAGCCACAGAGCTCTCTCTGTCCAGAGCTCTTGGTAGAACATATAGGGTTGAGAAGAACTATCCTGGGCCTGGCGGCTCAGCTCCCAAGATGTGAGTTCTGACAGCAGAGGCACCCGTGAGGCCGGAGAGAACCCAACGTGAGCCTGAGCAGGTTAGCCTTCACTTTGGAGAAAATGCAGAAGATCCAGGAGAATTTTCACCAAACTCAGGCTCTAGATACGGGGTTCCCTTCTCCCGTGCTAGACCCCATGTGAAACTGCTGCGGTGGAACAAAAGAGATCTCCAGACTTACTCTTTTCAAAATCCATATCTCTGATGGCTGGAGGAGCCAATGCTAGGAGCCACATCTTCTGCCTTAGACTGTAGGCGCTTGTCACTGGAAGTTACAATGCCTGCAGAACTGCTGTCCCCGTCACTCAAACACAAGAAAGAGGCTCAAGTTTCTGAACTTGAGTTTTCTCATCTATAAGAAGGTGAGTGGGAACAGACAGGTGAATTGTAAGAGCACTATTATGTGACAGCTCTATTTTTGACCAAAGACAAGCCTGCTGAGTTATTATTTTCCAGCACGTTCACTCCCAGGAGCCCAGTGGTTTGGGAGGGAGAGTAGGAATACGTGGGTATTCCTTTGTCTGAGTCCAGGGGGCAGCAGCGTCTCAGGTAAAGAGAGGCCAGTGAGGATAAACGGCATATAGGAAATACTGTATCTTCCACCTCTTAAACCCTGAGGTGAGGAGACGTGTCCACCAAAATGAATTTTTTTAAAGATACAAAACCTTCTGAAATCATGCGCTAGTTCTAAAGAAACTCTGGCTCCCAGGAGATCCTCAGAACATAAAACTCACTGGTGCAATGATAATATTTCTCCTGAAGGGTTTCCCTTCGATTTTCTTGGGTGGGTTTTTGGTGAGAGCAGAAACCTCTTTCTTGGCATCCTCTTTCTTGATGACAAGGACTTTTTATTTTTCCAAGATGTGCCTGGCAAGCCCCAAAGCCAGGGAAACAAGATTGGGAGGCCTGATGTTACACAATGCGTTACAAGTGAGACCCAAAGCTGTTCTGGTTTCCTGGTTCCTCCTGACCCAACACAATGTGTCGTCAGCACTCAGGAGTTTCCCACCTAGTAGCAAATCTGCATCTTGACTCTATTTTTCCACTTTCATTAGTGGGAAGGAAGGAGGGTAACTCAGTAGCTGAAGACTCAGAGGATTCTAAAGGAATTGCCAACTTTTTTTCACCCGTGTGGCTTTAAGCCCAGTGCTTGCAGCAGAAGCCTTTGAAATCCTTGCAGCTTAGGAAGCTGAGGTTTCTGAAGGAATGAATATGCATGGCGCGCGTAATCTACAATTTATTAGCCTGCTTCGCTGGTCATCATTGAGATTTGACTGTAATGTTCAGTGGCACTAACATCCTCTCCGCGTATCCCTAATAACATTTACGGTCAGTAATAATATTAGCTCAGTCCTTGAGCTGTGCTCTGCGGAATGAATCTGCCCAGTCTTATCTTGTCTCGTTACTCTTAACAGGGCTCCCTGAGTCATATCACACTCCAGTGACACGCCATACAGAGCGACATCTTTTAAATGTTTTCTCTGACAGATTTCACTTGAGATGCTAGCCTTTTCATTAGTGCGACGCACCAGGAAGTGACAGATTATAGAGGAAGCGCTGATTCTCCAGGCGAGCATGGTAGTTGTAGGATGTCCCAACAGTACTGAGGGACTCAGAAGACATCCATGAGTATGTCCAGGAAAGGCTCTTTGAAGATGTTCCCTCAGTCCAGGTGGGCACTGTGGGTGCCCCTTCCAGATGCTCTCCTATGACTCTTAACAGCATTATGCACCCATTCCCCAGCTCTGCATGCTTTGCTAGTCATGGTTGTCTCCTGTCTCGGTGGGCAGCACAGCTGCGCAGACCTGACTCAAAAAGGAGCCCAAGCTGATGACTGACAGGTACAGAAGCCAAAAAGCCCAACCTCCTTGCCTTGAGTTGACATTTATGTTCCAGAGCCCCTTGCAGGACCCAGCTGTGGCTAGGGTTTCACTTGCAATCACACCCGTGCTTGGCTTCCTCCCTCTCCCTTTCCTGTTTCCCATTACTTACTGGCCTCTCTAGGGAGCCCTTCCTTGATAAATCACTTTCACAGGAACGTTTGGCTCTGAGTCTGCTTCTGGGAGAACCTGATCTCAGATGCATCAGGCAGGCCCCTGACTCTCCAGCTGTGCGCAAGCCTCGTGGCCATTCTGCTTCTGAATGTGTCCCTCTACAGCAAGAAAATCTCCTGGCAGCCCAAACGGTGTGTCCTCCCAAACATCTCCGCCTCCACTCAAGTCCCAGGGCCTGCCAGCCTTCTGTCCAGAATGGCCTAAAGGAATCTGCATTTTTTGCATTGCTTACCACTGTCATTTATGTAAATACTTCCATTTTTCTCTTTGCACCAACCATTTCAAGTACATATTAGTAGAACCATTTTATAGTTTTAGGAAACTGAAGTTCAGAAAGGTTATAAAAACCAAACAAATTCCCACATTCAAAAGGTGCGAGGCCTTTAACCCAAGCCTTTAACTCCAAGTCCAGTTAATTTTTCACATCCTACAAAGGCCCCGCTACAGCCAGGACGCGATGTTCCCAACTGAGAGTATCAGTAATGTTGAGATGACCACATCATGACCGTGGTCATCCATATCCCCTCTGTTGACTAACATGAGTGACTGTTGTTCTTTACCAATGACAACCCTAGCTTCACTTTGGTCCTCCTGCCTTCTAGACAAAATTTACCCTAATTTCTTGGCAGTATCTAATCTAGAACCAGCCCCTGCTTCCTAAATTTCTCCTTAGATTGATCGTAAGCCCAAACTGTATCAAGAGCCTTCTCCCCAGCCCCGCTTACTGCAATGCTCCCAGGCTTTCTCTGAATTCTATGCTCCTTTGCTGCAGCTGCCTAACCAAACCTAACTTTGTTTACTTTAGGTATGTTCCTTATGGCATCATCATCCAGATTTCATCACCCAACAAGTTATTTTCCAAAATAATTTCTTGTGAATAATTATGCTGTTGACTAGCATGATGTTTCATGAAAGTTTATGTGTTATTAACTGCAAAATGCACATGTAACACTAAAAAGAAGAAAACAGCTGCCAGTTAAATTATGACACCGTGCCTTTATGATAGTCTTGTACAACACATGAATCAGTCACATCAGCTTCCTGTGGCTTTGTTTATTTTTTCACATATTCCAAGAGATGTGATAATTTCCCCGACTTTAGTTGCATTGCTTGGCATGGGATAGGTCACATTTTTTTCCTTGTACCTCAATTACAAGTCTTCACTACTTGTGAAAATCTTCCTTTCTTTATTCACATAAAGCAACTGGTGTGGCTTTGCAAGAAAATATGGAATTGTGTTCATTCTTCTAACATCAAATATTTGCTTCATTAATATATAATTTATACCCCAAAGCTCTAGTATGCATTTCTGCCTTCAGAATATTTCACTTCAAGATCAAGTTATTGAAGACAATTAAACAGAACACAGAGAGTACCAACATGACACATAAAGTAAATGAATGGATGACCAAGTTTTTGTAGGCACATGCAATGCTGCTAGGTCCCAACTTTGACCTAACCCCCAGGGATTATAAGAAGCAAGATGCATCATGATTCTGGCAATATCAGAATGTGGAAAAGCATGCATCTTAGTATCGATGAAATATATGAAGGTAGCTGCAGTTAATTTTTATTTTGTATAGAATTTCCATCCTACTAATTTACAATTAAGTATAAAATAGAAAAAGACCATTTTTAAAAGGAGCAGAAGCAAATAAGAATGGTGTTAAACTTTCTCTCAACTGAAGGAAACATGTGAAGGCACATAGTTTTTCTTCTTTTAGAAAAGGAAAACATATTTACATCGATAGAGACTAAATATTCCTAGGACCTACACCTAAGTAGTGATGTTAGTAATATTGCCTTTCAATACATATTCAATTATGGTTTTGAAGAAAAATGATCAACTCCCAATAAATGATGTAATGAATGTAATGAATATTAATATACGAAAGGGAGATGTCTGGGTTAGATGGAAAAGGATTTGCCTTGATTCCAGCCCTTGCCAGAAGTCAACTGCTTACAAAACATCCCAACCCTAGTGACCCACTCCATCGCACTCAATACTGGGTGACCTATTCATTCCTTGTAAGAGATCAACCCTTAGCATATATAGTAGGTACTATTGGTGCCTCACCCAAACCTCATTTTATGGCTTGTTTAACCCCTCCCCCGGCTGCTGTGAGTACTGGATGCTAATGGCTCAGAGCAGCCCTCTATTTTAATTGGCTTTCAACAACTGAAATCACTTCACCTGTATGTAGGTAGACTGAGAGGTAAGTAGGGAGGTTGGTCATTCCCCCACCCCTCGAAATGGGCAGCAGCCAATGTTTTCAGCCAAGGACAGTAGGGCGCAAGTACAAATAGACTCTCCTTGCCTCAAGTTGGAAATTACTCTGTGGTGCAATTCATGCTCTAGAACTCCCCAGGCAATGAGGCTTAAAGCTAGAATCATATTCTTACTTGACCCCATCCCCTGCCTTAACTTGCTGCCTTTATTCCCCTCACCCATGTCTCCCTTGAGAGTCCCCCCTCTCAATAAATTGCCTCCACAAGAATCCCCATCTCTAGCTCTAGACCCAATGGAACCTAAGACAAAAGTAAACCCCATCCCAAGGGTCTCTGCATTTTCATATTGAACTTATTCCTCTCTCTCTCTCTCTCTCTCTCTCTCTCTCTCTCTCTCTCTCTCCATGTGCACTTAATTCTGCTCACAGAACCTAAATCAGGAAGAAAACCCTGGCTTCACCTTAGCTACACTAACTCTGCATCTGCTCTTACCCCACCTCATGAAGAGGAAGAGAAACTTCAAGTTACAGTCTCCATCCATCCACCCTGGAGTAAGGAAATAAAGAGATGGAGACTTCTCAGGCACTGACTAGAGATCATTCCAGAGCTAATGGAGATATTCTTTTGGAAAAGTCAGTTTTGAAACACTAGGCTTTGCTGACATTCATCCACCCCTTTAGTAAGTTTCATCCTCATGTGTTGTTTTAGAAGGAGGCTCTTTTGAGTCCGGTCATCTCTCTCTCTACTTCCCCTTCCCTTAGGCCAGTTATGCTGTCATTGGCAGACTTACCTGGGCAAGCTCGGTTCCCCCTGGGCCTCCTCCCCTCCTCACTGTGCTTGTTTTTCATAAGTCCTTTCTTTTTCCACATTCAGCAACGATATGTAGGTTGCTTTTGCTATGGAAAGTTCTGAAAACAAAGCCCCAAAGAATTTGAATCAAAATGTCACTGTGTTGGAGAAAAAAAGAAATATCTTTTTGAATCAGAGACCTAGAAATTTCTTTGAGGTAATGTTTCAGCTTATTTATCCTCCTTTCCTAATACTTTATTTCCATCAAAAAATACTTTCTGCTGTTGATTTAATTATCATTGTCTCACAGTCACTTAATAGATAGATGTTCAGCTTACAATACTCTATATTCAATTCCTTAAGATTTTTCAACTCTTTAAATTCCACTCTGTTCCTTCCACATCATTTATGCTGAAAGGTTTATCTTTTTCCTATATTCGGTACTTGATTTATAGTGCCCAAACTCTCTTAGGAGATTTATAGAAATATAGATTTTATATTTAAAAAAAGCTTAGAAGAAATAAATTCTCTGAAACCCACTGGGTTGGAAGTTCTTTTTCATCCAGCTAGTTTCTCTTCTTTTTGATTTTATAAAGGGTAGAGATTTTGGTAATATCTTAAACTCCTAAATAAGCAGAAGGGAGCCCAGTTGCTCAGTCAATGATGAGATCATGGACCTTGGACCCAGATCAGCTCAACTAGGGGATCACAGCCTCTGACCAGCCTCTCCGTCCTGTCTCCAGGCCATTTGAATCTTCTTGCCTTCTCCCATATCCTCAAAGTGTCAAGGAGAGACTAGAAGTGGGTTTAAATCAGGAGTCAAAGACTTTCTGTAAAGGGCCCCTGGATAGAAGAAAAAGTGCGGGGGGAGGGCATCAAGGGAGAACATCGATCATAAAGAAGCTAGATCAGGGGAGGGGAAGGGAACTGACATTTGTTTGACCACTGGGTGTCAATCACATCATTCTTTCATTCTTCTCAAGAGCCCTGTAAGGTACAAGATATTATTATTGTTTTTATCATTTTCAAAATGTGGAACTGAAGCTTAGAGTAACTGAGTAACCCACTCAGGGATGATTAGTTGATAAGTGGCAGAGCTGAAGGTCAGTCCTACATCTCTCTTTTCCCAAGTCTGTTCCGTACCCTCCAGTGGCCATTCTTCCTTTTACCATAGCTCTAAAGGGGTCTGAGATCCCAGACCTCTTTGAGATTCTGTTGCAAGCTATGGATCCCAGGGGAAAAAAATACTCCTGTGCACTTTTGTACACAATTTCAGGAGCTTCACATTAATTTGCATGAAAAGTCAGGGCCTTCACAAATCCCTGCATGTCCTATTAGCCAGAGATATATTCCTTCAGAGAGAGTTGCTTTAGAAGCCTGAAATTATGTCAGGTACCGGCTGCCTACTGACCCTGAGACGCAGCACATTAATTCTGGGTGGCCCCCAAGATACCAAGCCAGCCCTGCAGTTGTGTTGGAGGGAGAAAAGGAGGATGAGAGAGGGTAAACCTTTTCTGGAAATTTGCTTTTATGATTTTTTAGATTTTATTATACAATTGCCATGTGCTAGACAGTGGGCTTCATATCTTAGATGCACTATGTCACTCATCACGACTCCAGGAGGTAGATTGATTACCACAGCAGTGTATGAAGGAGGATATTATGGTCCATTAAAGAGGCAAAATGACTTAAGTCACACCCATAGCAGAGAAAGGATTCAAACCAAGGAAGTTTATTCTCTAGGGTATGTGCTCTTAATCATTTACACTTCCAGAAAGCTTTCCATAGACCTGTAGGTAGAGATAGGCAGAGTTCTCTGTGTCCTACATAAAAACACTTGAATATTTATAACTTAAAGTGCCTGGTACTTTTGCTGTAGACATTGTCATTATTAAAAATGTGTAAGTAAATATTTATAAACAGCTTGTAGGTAAACTAGACTTCTGGAGAGGAATTTTGAGCTCAAATTGCTGCTCTGAGGTTTTCTTTTAAAAATGGAAATATGCAGACTGACTCTAAATAGACACCTTCCTCCTATTCAAATGTTTGCCTCTCACAGCCCAGCTAAGGCTCCCCTAGAATTCAGCTCTGGGTCCTCAGGAAAACAACCGCTTTGAAAAAGTTTAGCCACAATGAAATTCTACTGCTCACCCACTGCAATAGTAAAGCAATCAAGACTAGTAATACCAAGCACTGGAAAGGATGTGGAGCAACTGGAACTCTCAAACACTGCTATAGGAAGTGGAGAATGGTATAGCTCCTTGGCAAAATTGATGAGTAGTTCCTAATAATGTTAAATTCGTACACCTGCCCTATGATCCAGAAATTTCGCTTCTAGGCACTTCCTGAGACAAATGATAACATAGAGCCATACAAAGAAATGTGTAAGAAGATTCACTGCAGCTTTATTCGTAAGAGCCACAAATCGGACACAACCCAAACGTCTATCAACCGATGAATGCTTAAACAATGCCACACAATGGCATGCTGCTCTATAAACGGAATGAACTGCTATTACTACTGATAATATACTACTACATGGATGGACATCAAAAACATTGTTCTGAGCAAACGAAGCCAGACAAAAAAGACTGTATCATTTCATTTATGTGATACTCTAGAAAATGCAAACTTATCTATAGTGGCAGAAAGTAAATCAGTGGTGTCCTTTGATGGATGAGAGATGGAAACAAAAGGGCACGAGGGTATTTGTTGAAGCGTTGGGTATATCCGCACTTAGTTCTGTATCTTGATGGGTGGTGGATGGGTACCATGGAAGTATGTACTTGTCAAAGCTCATTGATCCATATACATAAAAACTGTGCATTTTATTGTCTGTAAATTATACCTTAATAAAATAAGAGTACTGGAAGGAAAACAAACAGTATGGATGATGTATGTCCATCCTTGTTGGGCTCAGCTGATGACCCAGCGTCCTAAGGCACAGGCCTCCACAGAAGTTTACCTCCAACACTTAGGAGAATCCAGGCAGGAAACAGACGTACCACCCCACTTTTCAAGCTCACCGAATGAAGCTACCAAAAAGGGCAATCTTTACATGCTTCCAAATTCCAAAAAGCAGTGAGGATGGAAATAATCTGTCTTGACTTTCTCTGTGTTTAGTTCCTGGAGTCCCAGACCTGAGGAATGACTATGAAATTCTTACTGTGGCACTTTGTCCTTACTGTTTGGATTGAATTTTCTTCCTGGTTGATCTGTTACTGGTTTGGACTACATTTGGGGATTCGACCTACCTGGGGCTGCAGTGGAAAGGCGCATGCCATTACAAGAATGTACATATTTTCGGTGGGACCTCTCCCTCGGGGATTCTGATAAGCCCCCTCCTCAGTAGCAGCACCGCCCCCCCAACCAGGGAAATGTATTGAGCAGAAGAGCAGGGCTCCAAGTAAAGGTCAAGCTCCACGGCCTTCAGAATAGAAATGTCTCTGCCAATTTTGATGCGCCTTCCAAGGTGACTAACCCTCTAACATACCTAATGAATTTAGAGACACATTAGCTTGATTTGCATAATAATATTTTTTTAAACACAGGGCTGCTTTGGAGAGTTAATTGCCTTCCCTGTTTCACTTCCTGGAACTGAACTGCGGCTGCGCTACCAGTGCGCTCCAAATACCCTCCCAGAGAGCCCCGCGGAGGCAAACTTGGCAGAGGAGAGAACACAGAACAATCCACACCTTGCAAATGCTAAGAGGAAGAGCAATCTGGAATTTGCTGGCAAGTGAATCCGTAAAGCAAGATTGGGGAACAGGGCAAAGATCTTTTTTAAATTTATTTATTTATTTTTGGCCGTATCGTGTCTTTGTTGCTGCGTGTGGGCTTTCTCTAGTTGCGGCCAGCGGAGGCTACTCTTCAGTGCGGTGCGCAGGCTTCTCATTGCGGTGGCTTCTCTTGTTGCAGAGCACGGCTCTAGGCACGTGGGCTTCAGTAGTTGTGGCTCGCGGACTCTAGAGTGCAGACTCAGTTGTTGTGGCGCACGGGCTTAGTTGCTCCGCGGCATGTGGGATCTTCCCGGGCCAGAGCTCGGCGGACTCTAGAGTGCAGACTCAGTTGTTGTGGCGCACGGGCTTAGTTGCTCCGCGGGATGTGGGATCTTCCCGGACCAGAGCTCGAACCTGTGTCCCCTGCATTGGCAGGCGGATTCTTAACCACTGTGCCACCAGGGAAGCCCAGGGCAAAGATCTTAAAAATAATTTTGCCTGGGTGAAAATACATTCCCCACTCCTGGAAAACAATGCCGTGTGTGGTTTTTCTCGCCCTTCTGCAGGCCGCCTCCTCCTTCAGAGAGCAGAGTTGCCAAGGGACAGAAGGCCTCGAGGTGGTGGTTGCCAGGCGGCCAGCGGGCTGGCGCGGCTCTGCAGCGTGGCAGGCGGCCAGGACCCGGAGCGGCGCAACCTTCCTCAGAGCACCTGTCATCCTTCCCTTTGCATTGGGAACGCGCCACCTTCCCCCACCCCACGCTGCTTTTCCCTGCGGGGCTCCATGTTGTCTTTCCGGATGGCAGATGCCCGCTGCTTTCCTCCCAGCAGCTGTGGGGGCTGGGGGAGAGGAGGGCCTTGTCAAGCGCATCCTTAGCCCTGGCACGCTCCTGCGTCCCAGGTATCAGTCAGCAGCAGGTGCTGTGACATGATGACAAACAGGTCCTCGGTGACTGGATGCGTCACGCGCTGTGCCTGAGAGTCGCCGACACCTCATCAATCATGGCCTTGATTAGGCCGCTCAGGGTCTCCGGCCTCGACTTTGGGCTCGGAACAGAATTTACTGCGAGCCGAACAGCCTTATTTCCAACGTGGGCGTAGGCGCCTTGTTTACAAGAATATCATCATCCAGCTAGA
The DNA here is from genome assembly GCF_002837175.3 of Physeter macrocephalus. NCBI lineage: Eukaryota > Metazoa > Chordata > Mammalia > Artiodactyla > Physeteridae > Physeter > Physeter macrocephalus. The sequence continues at coordinate 36,322,627 of NC_041227.1, forward strand.
AGATCACATTTGCACTCAAACGGGCCAACCTTTTCTTGTCAATACTGCAGTTAGGTGTGCGTCAGGCGCAAGAATTTGCTGGGGAGTTTTGCTTTCCTCTGGTCCCCCTTCCATTTTCTACAAAGATGCATTTTGTTGGTGCTCCAGTGCTGTATTTAGGGAAGGCTGTGACTGTCCATGTATGATCACTAATGAACAGTAGATCTTCTCATGGAAAGGGAAGAGAGGAAAGGAGTCACAGTTTCTCTGGTGATGATTAAAACTTGGTCCTAACTAGCTGCCTCATCAAAGAGGCTGCTAATCCAATACCATTGATTAAGCTGGTAGTCTGTGTCCAGCCTTGTGTCCAGCCTCTTTGAGGGCCCACAAGTAAGAAAAATATGATTGTTGCCCAGGAGAACTTCAAAATCTAGGGAGATAATTATGCAAATATTTATGTAGCAAAATGCTGAACAGACTTCTTTGCCTGGTACTGAAGGCATTCTAGGGCCTGACCACAGTATACAGGTCCTCACATGACTATCCTGTGCATTCCAAGAACATCCCTTATGCTTTCTTCCTCTAGACTTGAGCTCATGGCACTGTACTCATCTGGGGTCCCATTTTGCACATATTTCTCTAAATCAGAGGTCAGCAAAGCTGCTTCTGTAAAAGGTGAGATGGTAAACATTTTAGGCCTGGTGAACCAAGAGGCAAAATCCAGCAACTATTCTTGCTGAAAGGTTAATAGTCTTGTTTACATTTTACACTTAAGAGTGTAAATACCATTTTTAGCTAATAGACCATACAGAAATAAGCGGTGGGCTGGATTGCTGACCCCAATCTACATCTCATTTGTCTTTGAAGACCCAGCTCAAACACCAGTTGCTGTGTGAAATATATTTGATCGTCCTCATCTGAAACTCTCCTCTCTCTCAGGAATGTCTAATTTACACAATTTGTCAAGTATGTATTCTTAAATTTATGAATGCATCTATCAGGAGTATGGTTAGAAGAGAAAATAGAAATTGTAAAATCAGACAGAGTAACATTCAAATTCTGATTTCTCAACTTATAGTTGATTGGCACTGTGAAAGCGACTTAAATTCTCTAAGAAGTTTATTTAAAAAAAAAAACCATCAGAATATGTTTATATCTGTGTAGGAGTCGTTTTTTTCCATTTCCTTACCTAAATTTTCTAAAATTGTTTATATCAAATATGTATCCCTTTTATAGTACAAATATGCCAATTACCTAATCCATAGGGTTACAGTATTTGTATTTAAAAAATGATTATCTCTGAAATGTTATAAAGGCTCAGTAAATATTTTCTTCCATCTCTTCATGAATTCTTTCTATATTCTTATCAAGGGTCTATGTCTTTTTTTTTTTTTTTTTTTGCATTACGCGGGCCTCTCACTGTTGTGGCCTCTCCTGCTGCGGAGCACAGGCTCCGGACATGCAGGCTCAGTGGCCACGGCTGTCAGGCCTAGCAGCTCCACAGCATGTGGGATCTTCCTGGACCGGGGTCTATGTTTTTTTTTTTTTTTTTTTGCATTACGCGGGCCTCTCACTGTTGTGGCCTCTCCTGCTGCGGAGCACAGGCTCCGGACATGCAGGCTCAGTGGCCACGGCTGTCAGGCCTAGCAGCTCCACAGCATGTGGGATCTTCCTGGACCGGGGCACGAACCCGTGTCCCCTGCATCGGCAGGCGGACTCTCAACCACTGCGCCACCAGGGAAGCCCAAGGGTCTATGTCTTATGTTCAATACTAAATTGCTTTTTGTTTAGGAAAAGGATGCCACCTTGAACTTTAAGCCCTCCACAATACTTGAGATCTTGCACTGGGCTAGTGGTCGGAATCATTTGCTATTAATTTAAATGGTACCCCCAAAACTGTTTTACACTAAATCCCTTCAAAATAATTGTCTCTATTCATTTCTATTTGCTTGCCCTACTACTCAATCTAATTCAATCTGTCTTCTCTCTCCATCACTCAATCCACCTCCATGTTTCTAAATCCAGTGAACATATTTCAGGGCTCATCTTATTTGACTTTTCATTAGCATTGGATTCAGACACATCCTTCTTTTTGACACTTCCATCTCTTTGAACTCCACAATGTCAGGATTTCCTGGGTTTTCTCCTTACTCCCCTCTCTCTCCATTTCTATCTCATCTGCAGGACCTTTGTCATTCAGAGACCATTAACCATTGGCATTTCTGAAGACATAGTCCTTGCTATTATCTCTCTGCATTTCCACCCATGTCCCTGGTTTCAAATGACATCTATATACAGATGTGTCACTAAATTTAATCTCTCACCAAGATCTCTAAGTTTGAGCTCAATCATCTCACTCAGAGACCCCTCAAAGTCAGCATGACCAGGGCTAAATCCATGATCCATGCTAATCCCTCAAGCTTGCCACCCAGTTGCAAAGGGGAGAAGAAGAGATGAATAGTCAGATCCTAGATGATATTTAGGGCAGTGAAACTATTCTGTATGATACTACAAAGATGGGTACCTGTCATTATACATTTGTCAAAACCCAGAGAATGTAAAAGAGTGAATGTTAATGTAAACTATGGACTATGAGTGATAATGATGTGTCAATGTAAGTTCCAAGATTTTAATAAGAGGACCACTGTGGCGCAGGCTGTTGATAGTGGGAGAGGTTGTATGTATTTGGGTGTAGGGATTATACAGTAACTCTCTGCTCAATTTGGGTGTGAACCTAAAACGTCTTTAAAAAAATAAAGTCTATTAATTAAAACCAAAACCAAAACCAAAACTCTAGTGTCATTTATTATGGGCAGAATCAAGCCAAAGTTAGACTTCACATAAATCCACATCTTTTGCTTACTTTCTTCTCCTGCCCTATCCCACCCCCTGTTTTCTTCTGAGATCATTCCCTCAATAAATCACTTAGGCAAAAATCCCTCTCTCAGGCTCTGCTTCCAGGGAACCAACATCAGGCAGAGCTGTACGTGTGGCATGTATTTTCACTGACCCGTCCAGACTTTTTCGTCTGCTTAGAAGAGCGGGACATGGCGGAGTGATTTTTGATGGAAGATGAAGAGAATTAACAGATGTCTGAAATGTAGGTGCTGACAGGAAAATACGGGCCTGGAGAGAGTTGAAAAGAAATCTCATCCACATTACCACCACCACACCTAGAAGATGGTAATGTACCAAAGACAAATCTCACCTGCTTTAAAGATCTGTCTGGGTGCCAGCTCCTAACTCTATGGGAAGGAAGCAAATGATGTCAATTCCTTTCACTCACTGTGTTTGCTTTCTGTGGCTGCTGTGATAAATTACCACAAACTGGCTGGCTTAAAACAACAGAAATGTATTCTCTTGTCGTTCTGGAGACCTGAAGTCCAAAATCAAAGTGTTGACAAAGTCATACTCTCTCTGGAGGCTCTAGGGGAGAACCCTTCCTTGTCTCTTCCAGTGTTGTGTGGTCACGGGCAATCCTTGGCGTCCTTGGCTTGCGGCCATATCACTCTAATCTTTGCCTCTGTCTTCATGTCACTTTCTCTGTGTCCATCATCTCCTCTGTGTGTCTCTTACAAAGATACATTTCACTGAATTCACCCAGATAATCCAGGATGATCTCAAGGTCCTTAACTTAATTACATCTGCAAAAATCCTTGTTCCAAATAAGGAAACATGCACAGATTCCAGAAATTAGGAAGTGGACATATCTTTTGGGAGGGCACCATCAGTCCACTATACTCACTAATTTTTCCCCTAATTCTATATAATAATATTTCATATGCTTATATATCTGTTTATAGTCTGCCCAGTTCTTTCAATTAAACAGCCTATCAATTACCATAACAAATAAACATAAGAATAAGAATACCTATTATTTAACACATTTTTCTTATGTCCCAGACACATCCTGTGATGGGTTATTATTCCTATTTTATAGTTAAGGAAACTGAGGCTGGTGTGGGCTTTCATTTTTCACCTTTAGTATTTCAAACTTGATATCACCACTGGGTGTCTCCTGCAAGAGCTAGAACGAGAAGGGTCTCCAACAAGAACACATTCACCTTGCTCCCTGGGTTAGTGTTCTGAGTGTAATGTGAATAGCAATATTCTTAGAAGCATAGTAGATCATGAAGCATTCGGCTGGCACCTGTACTGTGAAGTGGTGCAGGAGAAAGAACCAGGGCTCTGGGTCTCACACAGGTAGCTGGAGTCCCCACTGTGACCTCTGACTAGCTTCCTGAATTGGGGCAAGTCGCAACATTCCTCTAAGGCTAATTCCTAACCCATTAAATTAGGATGCTCCCACATTGCTCGTGTGGCTGTTGAAGGAACAACTGAGTTAAAAGCAAAATCACCTTTACCAGATTAATTATACGTTAACATATAATTATATTAATGTTACACTAATTCCCACATCCTTCCTTATGTATTTGCAGACCACAAGAAAGAAGGCACCCAGGATAGCTTCGCATTCTCTATTTATTAATTCTCAACAAAGATCTCCCACTCCTGAGAGCTGGCTCCTTCCTCCACCGCATGGCTGGGAGAGAAAACTTGGAAATTTTGAGAATAGAAATGTTCCCGTCTCACCTCAATCAATGCTTTTATATAAGAGTTTATATAAGTCCCTACTTTTATATAAGTCCTTTGCTTCAGTCACCCACAAAACACCCCTTTCTTTTTTTTTTTAACTTTTATATTGGAGTATAGTTGATTAACAATGTGATAGTTTCAGATTACAGTAAAGTGATTCAGCTATACAATACATAGACATGTATCTATTCTTTTTCAAATTCTTTTCCCATTTAGATTGTTACATAATATTGAGCAGAGTTCCCTGTGCTATACAGTAGGTCCTTGTTGACAAAACACCCATTCCTGAAGGATCACAGGTCTACATCTACCTGTAATGAAATATGGAGCAGAGACTATTTTTCTGTCTTGGTACCTCTCCCCCACACCACCTTCGCCACCCAAATGGTCAAGATTTAATATGTGAACCCCATAACAGAAAAGACAGTAAGCTCACTGTTTGGCAGGAAAAGGAAGTCATTCAGCAAATCAGGGCCACCGTCAGGAGGCTTCAGTGGCCTCTTTAGCCTCACTCCTCCAGGTGTGCAGCCCAGGCCAGCAGCACCAGCATCAGCATCAGCTGGGGAGGCAGGCACATCTCCGCTGCACCCCCGGCCAGCTGAATCAGAACCTCCACACCGGGGCCCACGAGGTTGCTCTTACCAAGCCTCCAGGTGGTTCTGATGTGGCTGGAAGTTTCGGGAGCCCTTTGCTAGAGAAGTGGTTCTCAAACTTCCACAGCACCAGAACCACCAGGAGGCTTGGTTAGAGCAGCCTCGTGGGCTCCATTCCAGAGGTTCTGACTCACGAGTTGGGGCTGCACCAGAGAATCTGCATTTCCCATAAACTTCCAGGTGATACTGGTGCTCCTGTCCCAGGGGCCACAATTTGAGAACTGCTGTGCTACCACACTTCCAGAGGTAAATGCATCAGTTTCTTTTTTCTCTCTGGATATGAAAACTTGAGTAGGGAGTATTGCCAAAAAGGAAGAGAAAGATTGCTTTCATGCCTGGTTTTCCCATTACATGTTGGGTTCTTGTGGGCTTCCTGGAGTCGGTTACTCCATTCTCTATAGACAGGAAGTCATCACGCCTTTTCATGTCACCCTCAAAATATCTCAGAGCCATCCTTGGCCTCCTGAGGCTGTTTATTGCTTCAAGCTGGTTCTTTCTGCCTCCAAATCCATTCCATTTCTGTTTTCATATGATCACCAGATACACCTTCCCTAAGCCCCACTTTGGTTGCAAAGTATAATGTTTGTAAAGCTGTCAAGGACTCTTTAGTTCCCACCATTTCAAATCTAAACTCTTCCTCCTGGTTTTCGAGACCGCCTGTCATCTAATCTCTCTTTACAATCCCTCCTGTAACTCACTCTCTGCTCCGATCAAACTGGTCCCTCTCATGAGCCACACACATAGAAATTCATTTTTCATCCTTGCTACTGTAGAATGTTCTTCCTTCCCCATTTACACCCAACATATCCTTCAAGGCCCAGATGAAGTGCCATTTCAAACCCAGGTTTGCACACCAGCCACCACTTCTCCCTGCCCACAGCACATAGTGCTGGTCGATCATGCAACTCAAGCTGAGATACCAGACACCACTTCTGAGTCCTACTTAATACAATGCTCCAGGCCACTGCCACTAGTCAAAGTGTACACAAAGGATGAAACCTCAGTATTCTAACCCTTGGTGGCTCTTGTTATTCCAACTATACCAAAATCCACAATCAAGTATCTATTCATTATTATTCACTACATTGTAATCTCACTCAGGAGAGGGATAAGGCTTAAAATACTTCTGTACTTCTCCAGAATTTCAGTCCTGAGTATAAGGGAAGACCTGAGGAATACCAGTTTGTTTTTTGATTAAACAGAAAGTATTGCAACAGATATGCAGCGATGCTTACACTTGATCTGGACGTCTTCACTCTATGGAGACCCAAGTTCACCTGAGCTCTTCATCCACCTCCTCAAAGAACAATAGTAGAAATATTTGCTTAATTAATTCCTTAGGTTTCCACAGAATAAAATGGAGGTTATCCTCGTCTCTTCAGTAAGATAGAAGCAGAGAGATATGCAATTTCAATCAGCTTAAAAGAAAACTAGCATCCAATAAGGCTATAACATAATAGCATTGTGTTCCAGGCGTTGTGTCTAACGTAAGAGTAATGGTATTAGATAATGGCAGATTTTGACAGTGGCACCATGTAAATACTGAGCCTTATCTTGGTTTGAATTAACATTTACAAGAGGTAATTTTTTTAATCTGAAATAAAATCTTGACTTCAACTCTGTTTTTTTCTTCTTCATATCTTGACATGCAAAGTACTAAGGGAGATGGGGGGGAGGCACCCAGGCTGTGATTAAATCTGCTTCTCACATCTATTATCTTCTCACTTTTCACGAGCTCTAATTTAAACATCTTATTTATAGTGTCATGTTCTTAAGAGGTTTCTGGATGTATTTAAATGGGGATAGCTAATTGGGACCGTTCTAGCAGAAGTTGGCTCCAAGCTCATCTTCCTAGGTGACATCTCCTCTCTGTTCCTGAAAAATAATGTAATTTCCTCCTTTTCAGTCTAATTTTCATGTTCGTTGTTACTGCTCTGAATATTGTGACCTAAGGATGCATGGGTTTAATAATGTTTTAGTTTCAATATTATCACTAATACTTGCAATCTTCACATCATGAATTTGGTATCTTCCTCCAGAACTTCCCACTGTTCTTGACATAAAAAATAAGTAAAATCTAAAGCAGGGAACAACTTAAAAATAGTCTGAATTAGGAATTTTTTTAAAGTGAAAACTATATGCTATGTTTTAAATATGTTTATTAAATGAGCTTAGAAAATGAACAGAAACTATTTTCCAGTTCTGCAAAAAGTTGTATTACTAACTTACTCGTGTTCCCTGGTAATAAATGCCTTAGGTAATAAGTATATTTCTATTATTTACGGTTTAGTGGAACAACCTGATGCCAGTACCTGGGGCCACATGCAAAGTTAGATTAATTTATACACAGCTTCTCTCGTTCTCCCAAAATCACCTGGCCTAGGTTGCGTTCCCCAGAAGCAGATCCTGAGACCAGGTTGAGTTGTTGATTAGGGACGTGAAACAGGAGGAAATGGTAAGAAGTGGGAGAATAGGACAGGGAAGGGAATAAAACCATAAGGGGGAGATTTCAGGTGAGATCTCAACCTCTGCCTGATCTGTGGGGGAGCTCCAAGTATAAATGACACTCAGAGTTTATCCCTCCTTGGAACAAGGGAGCTGGGCTCTCACATTCAGCAGTCACTGGCTACTGGTAACTCTCTGCTCATCAGCGTGTCTGGGCAAAGCATCGCCAGTAACCCAAGAGTAGATCAATGAAGAAGACTGCAGGTGCTGGGCGTTTGCATGGATCAGTCTGCCCACTGGATCAGCTACAAGGGTCCTCCATTGCTTCTTCTAAGGATGGGTTTTTGGTGAACAGCCTCCAGCCATACTCTTTCCAGCCCATCAGACCTCCACAACTGCTATTTGCCCACACTTCCAAATGCAGGGACAACAGCTTTCTTCATCAGCTGTCCCCTCTCTTCAAGCCTGCTACTGCTACGTAACAAGTCATTAAAAAAACTAAAGTGCCTTAAAACAATAACCATTTATTCTGTGTAGCAGCCTATGTGTTGGCAGGTAAGACTGAGCTCAGCTGGGTGGTTCTTCTGATCTTGCTGGGTTCCCTTATGTGCCTGAGGTCAGCTACAGGTCAGGTTGGAGGTTTTGCTGATCCTGCATGCATATCCTCTCCCTGTGGCCTCAGTTGGGACAACTGGAATGATTTCTGTCTCCTCCTCTTGGAATGTGTTCTCTCATCCTTCAACAGGTTATCCCAAGTGTATTCATATGACAGGGACACCAATAGAACATTGGTGCCATTGTGCAAAGTCTCTTGAGGTCCAGACTCAGTACTAACTCACTGCCACTTCTGCCACATTCTATTACTCACAGCAAGACACACAACCAGGCCAGATTCAAGAAGTGGAAATTAGATGCAGAGTCAGAAAAGGCCATGGATACAGATGTAAACAATCATGCATGTTGTTTTGCAACATTACACAGCCTCTCAATGCACAACTCTCCTACTCCCAGAAGCATCAACTTAAATCCAGGGTGAGCCCAATATTCCCAGCATAATTCCAGGTAGAGGTTTTCTTTATCTTGTCTCTTGATGCCCAAAGATGCTATCTACCCAACAGTGCAAGATCTTCCCTGTTCTCGGGCAATGTATTAGTCAAGTTCTCCAGAGAAACAGAACCAATAGGATGTATAGAGATATATAGAAAGAGATTTATTATGAGGGACTGGCTCTTCCAGAAACACCTCACAGAGGCACTCAGAAATAATGTTCACCAGCTATTTGGGCATCCCTTAGCCCAGTCAAGTTGACACATAAAATTAACCATCATAGGTGTGTAGAGTAGGGAGGGGGGGTTAGTTCATTTCCTCTTTCCTCTAGCAGCTCAGATAAGGCAGAAATTACTCTCAGTAGATTATCCCTCTAGGTATATTCAACAGTGCTTCTTTTTTGCTCATTTTATGTATGTGCATGTGTGTGTGTGTGATGTATCTTATCTTCATGTGACATCTGGTGACTGAGAATCACAAAAGGGAGTGAAGAACATAATTCTATTTTCAGCTCCTGGGCATGTTTAGCTCTTTTGCCAGGCGGTCATTCCCAGTAGCTCTAACTTGTGAATTGGATAATGATAAAGGTTCTTCATAGGCCCTCCTATTTAGGGGTCCATTTTATTTTATTTTATTTTATTTTATTTTTTATTTATTTATTTTTTTTGTGGTATGCGGGCCTCCCTCTGCTGTGGCCTCTCCCATTGCGGCGCACAGGCTCCGGACGCGGAGGCTCAGCGGCATCCTCCCAGACCGGGGCGCGAAGCCGGTTCCCCTGCATCGGCAGGCGGACGCGCAACCACTGCGCCACCAGGGAAGCCCCTAGGGGTCCATTTTAAATAAGAGAATTCATAACTGAAGGCTGTCCACTGAGTGTGAAGCTGAGGAAAGATCCATACAACTTCAAATGATCAAATGCTGTCCCCAAAGAATTTCTTCCCAAGGTATAAAAGACATTACATATTTCATCAGTTCTAAGATGATCATTTTTCACATTTTAACCTCTCTGAAATTGGGATGCATCTTAAAATTGATGGTCTCTTAAAATTATTTGGCAGCATTTTCTTAATGGCCTACAAAATAGTGGTGAATCTTACAACTGATGTTGTTTTAGATTTGATGATACATCATGACCAGAAGAAGTAGTTGTTTCCTCATATAAAACACTGGCCTGCAAAACACTCACGGACTCATGAGTGTTTGATATGAGCACTCAGATCAAAAGGCAAGGCTTTTGATCTGAGTGCTCAATAATTTAACAGCCTTCACTTTTAAAATAATGAGTCAACAAACTCTAGGTTCAGCCAACTTGAGCATATATATGGGTGGGATGACCAAGTTAGCAGCATGAGAGGAATCCTACTGAATCTTCCTCAAAATATCCTGGAGTTAAAGGAAAAAATTTTTTTCTGGCTGCCTTAATAATCAGCTTAAATTAGATATATTGTATAAAGGAGTGTCACTGAGTCACCAACAAAATGTAGTGTTAGATGCATAAAATTCTGGCTATTCTCTTGGTTTACAGATCTGAGAAAATGAAATTTCAGAGGAATCAACTGACTTCTGGCCTTTCCAACCTCACCCTCTGGGTTCATGCCTCATAGACTGTTTGAAAATATTTTTCCTCATTACCATGACTGATTGCCAGTCTACAGCCCACCCAAATATGCTTACCTATTTAGATAAAAATGTACATGTTAGAGAATTAAGGGTATTTTAAAAATCTCTTTACTGCAGTTTTCCACATCTTTCCAGGTTTCCCCAGTACATATATTATCTTGAAAATCAGAAAATTTGTTTAAGTGAAAGAAAAATTATCTGCAGAAGAGCAAAACAGATCACCACAGACACAAGAAGTGAAAAAGATAATAATAAAAGCCAACTCAATTGTTACACTCATTTGGCCACTTACTTGGCCACTGACCAATGGGACCCCCACACCCTTGTGTGGTCAGTGCTACTTTCATCTCCCTTTACAGATGTGGAAGCAATGACACAGGTGGATTTCAGAGCTTTATTAAGACCACATGTCTGTTAGTGGGGAAGCAGGATTGAAGGTGAGCAGTCAGGCTCCAGAATCCATGTTATCTGCAGCCTGATGAATAGACAGGAAGTGAACATGAAGAAACAGGTCAGAGCCTCAAGAAGTCATTCTACTTTTTCACCTCTCTGTAGCTTCATGGTGAATGGACACTTCTCTCTCTCTAAACATCAGTTTCCTTGTTTGTAATGTGGGGATACTGGCATTAACAACTGACCTTTCATAAGGATCAAATGAAACAATGAATATGAATATGTCTTGTAAACTGTCAAGTGAGGTATAAATATGTCATTGGTAACACCATCCTCTTTTCTCTCTCAGGACTTGGGTAAGAAAACAGGAAGTGGCTATCTCCCTAGAACCTGCTCCCGCATCATACTGCTGTCTCCTATCCTGGCAATAAAATACTAAACTTTTTCCTTCTGTATCTCAGGACTTCCCTCAGATGCTACGATTCTCACTTGGCCATCAGTGCCTTGCCCAGGATCCCACTTCCAAAACAGTAAACGAAGGGCACACGTGTCATAGCTTCCCCCTCCTTGTCCATGACAGACATTGATAATCAAGCCTGGATCTCATGCCGGCTTAGGCAAAGCTCAAATGCTGCCTCAGAATCCTTCTTAACAAGCTATCTAAGCAGCCACTTGCTACTACCAATCAAATGTAATGAACAGCTGAAATTAAATCCATTTGCCATTCCTTTTGCAACGTAGTCTAAAATGCAACTACAAGCAGAGTTTAGAATTAAAAATAGGGAGCTCTTTGAAATATAAAGTTGATAATAGTAGCTGGGCTACTTTAGTTCTGTTGTGCTGGTCAGTTGATCTTTTACATCTACATTTCCTCATTGTTCTAATGAGAGAGTCAGATTCTGGTCTCTCACAAAATCAGTTTTGATTCTGGCCTTTAGATCCCTTTTCTAACTCCTAACATCTTCCAAATTAGTTTTTGATTTTTCCTCTTACCCACCTGAATTGCCACCCCTACTTCTTTCTCTCCATCCATTTAAGCTGTGCTTTGATACCTTCAAATTCCTTGTTTCCCACAAGGCTATTTCTTGGCTACTCCAGTTGATAGGGACCTCACCTTCCACTTACTGACTTTAACATTAATTGTCCATGGATGGATACAATTGGCATCACGTGTTCTGGTGAACTAGACTGCAAGCTCCTTGGGGGAACAGGCCCTGGGACTACATTTCTTTCAATTTCTGTGAATTGCACAGAGTTTTATATGCTCAATGATAAAAACCTGAGTTTATATTGTTTTATAATTTTCAAAGAACTTTCAAATTTGTTTGTTCTAAATTGTTTTACTCAATTTCTCTGGAAATTTTAACATTAAAAATGTTGGTTAATACTAAAATTTGGGAAAAGAACTAAAACTTGTCTCCCAAGTTATCCTTTAAAAGCATTTCTTTTTCTCCATAAAGACTATATTCTAGCTCATTATACCATTAGTATAAACTGGGAAAAAAGAAAAGGTAAAAAAAAAAGTCTCAAATAATAAACTCAGGATCACTTCTTAAGACTCAACTTTAACATGCATTGTTCTATGGCTGATTTTAAGTACTTCTTTTAGTTATTTTATTTAATATTATTATATGTACTTAAATACATTTATAATTGATATATAAGTGACTGATATAAAATATAGTAATATAAATATTATAATTAGTTTATAATATAAACATTTAATAATTTGAATATAGATATTTTATGCTTGATAGATTTTATAATATTTAATGTTTTGTATAATAATTAATTATTATTATTTATACCATGTTTATTTTGCAAAACAAAATTTTTGAGACAGATTTTCTAGAATATAGGTGAAGTAATGGGATGTACTATAAAAAAGGCTTTATTATTTTTCCTCCCCACCCAACTCTACCCCACATGTTTCTGTTCATTTCTATTTTGATGCAAAACATTTTGCTTTGCTTTGCTCTTTCCAATTCTGGCTTTCGCTGTGTGGGCCTCTCCAGTTAGGGCTTCAGGCCTACATCACAGGGTATAAAGAAAGTAGGAAGGATTAAGACACAGTTGGATTATATGATGAGGAATCTGACTGTAAAAGAAATTCCATTATCACCACCCGGGGAAGTTGAACTTCTTTCCTCACATCAAAGGGTGGAGAGAGGGAGGGAAAAAAAGTCTGCAAACTGGATTTCCTTTCATTTCCACTTCAATTCACTGTACTTGAGTGTTCAGTACATTCCATCCTCTCAGACCCTGAAAGAACTTGAATTTGACTTTAACACATTGGGAATTTCAGCTCAAGCAGATCTGATGGGAGAAGACAGAACGCCTGAACAGATGCAGCTTGTATAGAGATGATTTTTTTTTTTTTACCAAAAGTTGCTGATTTTTTTCTTCTATAAAAACCTTTTCCCTGATAAGTTTTAAAGTGTGAAAATTTTGACATTTTTCTTTGCACATCACAGGTTAACAGTGTTTATTTAGTGTGTGTGTTTGTGTGTGTGTGTGTGAGTGTGTGTGTGTAACATAATCATCCTATGGTGGACTGAGAAGGCACTATTCAGATTCTGTCAAAACCCTTGGGCTGTTGCCATGTTTTTGAAACTTTGAGCTTCACTGAGCTTACTGGGGGCCTGGTTTCCCTAATGTGTGAATTGCTACAGAAATTAAAATGTGGCCTATCCTGGAATCTCCACTGACAAGCTGATGAGATCCATGCCCCCGGAGCTCCTCTCAACTCTCACTGATCCTGTCAGAGATATCACTACATCTGCTCCAAATTGCTACCTGAGGAGAAGAGTAGGACTTTAGAGGCATCTGAAAAACACTGTGAAAGAGAAGTGAGGATTCTGAGCAAAACAAAGAGGAATTTCACATGGCTGAGCTTGAACTGAGCTGGTGGGAAATGCATAAATGTCCTCATGTTTGTATCTACATGGAAAGAGATCTGAGAATAGACACAGTTATAGAGACAGTGAAGGGAAATGTGTGGAATGACTACTCGCCCTATTTGTTTCTAGGGTTTCTATAACCACACGACAAAACATTCGACTTATGTTGGTTGATTGACCAACATTGATTGACCAATATCGACCCTCAATGTTCCTGAGACAGCAAAACCAAGAGAAAAAAAATCCACATTTTCTGCAACCAAGCTCTTCTATTCTCCTCAATGACCATGTTCCCTCCTTTCTCTAGAGCTGCAGCCCTCGGAGTACAGTCACTAGACCAGTCGTATCATCATCATCTGGGAACCTGTTAGAGATGCAAATTCTAGGGCCACATCCCAGACCCTCTGGGGTGAATCAGAAACTCTGGTTTGGGCCTCAGTGATGTGTGTCTTCACAAGCTGACAGTTTGTTCCCAATGTACATGAAAGTTTGAAAACCTCATGTCTAGTGTAGAGCATCATCAGTCTCTTGATCTCAACTGATTTATTCTCATCAGCATGCAATATGATCTAGTACCTGCTACATTAAAAAAAATTCTCTCTTGTCTTCATAACTTCCAACTATCTTCCCTCTCTCTCTACTCTCACAGCATTATTTCTTTTAAAATTTTGTCTATAGAGTAAGATGACAAACTAGGAAGCCCCAGACCTTGTTCCCTCACAGAGGTGCTGACTTAACAACAGTCCAAAAGCCTTTATGAGAACGTGAGAAACCGGTTAAGAAGTTGTAGCACCTGAGGCATGCTCAAAGCCAAGAACATTGAAACAGGGTTAGAAAACCCATTACCTCTCACCCAGGTAGAGCCTCCCCCAAGCCAGCACAGCTCAGCACAATTAGGAGTAAAGCCAATTCATGGCTTCTCAATTGGTGGGGGAGGTGGAGAGTGGAAGGAGAGGAGTGAAATGTATGTCCAACATTCTGGCTTTTCAGGGGTCTGCCTAAGGGACTGATTCCCATCTTGTCTGACACTGAGCATGGATGGAGATCTTGGATGTTTGGGAACTGTTGAGAAAAAAAGAGAGCCCCTTGGCTTGCTGCAAAACCAGGGAAGCTGTAGTACTGAAGACAGGCACCAGAGGGAGAAAGAAATTACAAGGTGTAAAAAAGAAACACAAGACACATTATCATTTCTTTTTTTACATCTTTATTGGAGTATAATTGCTTTAAAATGTTGTGTTAGTTTCTGCTGTATAACAAAATGAATCAGCTATATGTATACATAACACACATTATAATTAAAATGTCAAAAGTTAAAGACAAAGGAGAGAATCTTAAAAGCGACAAGAGAAAAATAACTTGTTATATACAAGGAAATCCTCATAAGACTATTACCGGATTTTTCAGCAGAAACTTTGCAGGCCAGGACAGAGTGGCACGATATAGTCAATGTTGAAAGAAAACACTTCCAACCAAGGATACTCTACCTGGGAAAGTGATCATTCAGAATTGAAGGAGAGAGAAAGAGTTTTCCAGATTAGCAAAAGCTAAAGGAGTTCCTCACCACTAAGTCTTACAAGAAATGTTATAGAGATTTCTTTAAGCTGAGAAGAAAGAGCACTAATTACTAACAAGAACACTTGTGAAAGTATAAGTCTTACTCGAAAGGTAAATATATAGTAAAGGTAGTGGATTAGTTACTTACAAAGCAAATACGAAGGCAAAAAGTAGTAAAAAATGACTGTAGCTATAATAATTAAAAGTTATACAGGATAAAAAGGAGTAAATTGTGACATCAAAAACATAAAATGTGCGGGAGAGTAAAAATGTTGAGATTTAGAATGGAATCAATCTTAAGTTGTTATGAACTTGAAACAGACTATTATAGACATAAGTTGTTGTATGTAAGCCTCATAGTAACCACAAAGCAAAAACCTATAATAAATACACAAAAGATAAAGAGACAGGAATATAAATATATCACAAAAGAAAGTAACCAAACCACAAGTGAAGACAGCAATCTTGAGAAAGAAGAACAAAGCTGGAGGCATCATGCTCCCTGATTTCAAACTATATTACAAAGCTCTAGTAATTAAAACAGCATGTATGTTACTGGCATAAAAACAGACACATAAATCAATGGAACAAAATAGAGAACAAAGAAATAAACCCACAACTTACAACAAAGGAGCCAAAAATATGCAATGGGCAAAGGACAGTCTCTTCAATAAATGATGTTGGGAAAATTGGACAGCCACATGCAAAAGAATAAAAGTGGACCACTATATTAAACCATACACAAAAATTAACTCAAAATGAATTGAAGACTTGAACATAAGACCTGAAACCATAAAACTCCTAAAAGAAAACTTAGGCAGTAAGCTCCTTGACATAGATCTTGGTGATGATTTTTTGAATAACAGAAAAAGCAAAAACAAAAATAAACACCTGTAACAACTCAAGGTAAAAAGCTTCTGAACAGCAAAGGAAACCACCAACAAAATGAAAAGGCAAACTACTGAATGAGAGAAAAATTTGCAAATCATATATCTGATAAGGAGTTAATATCCAAAATGTATAAAGAACTCATACAACTTGAGAGCAAACAATCCGATTAAAAAATGGGCAGAAGATCTGAATACACAATTTCCCAAAGAAGACATACAGATGGCCTACAAGTACATGAGAAGATGCTCAATATAATTAATCATCAGGGAAATGCAAATCAAAGCCACAATGAAATATCATCTCACACCTGTTAGAGTGTCTATTATCAAAAAGACAAGAAATAACAAGTGCTGCAAGAATGTAGAGAAAAGGGAACCCTTCTGCACTGTTGGTGGGAATGTAAATTGGTGCAGCCACTGTGGAAAACAGCATGTAGATTCCTCAAAAAATTAAAAGTAGAACTACTATATGATCCAGCAATTCCACCTCTGGTCATTTATCTAAAGAAAATAAAAACAGTAATTAAAAAAGGATATATGCACCCTCGTGTTCGTTGTAGCATTATTTACAATTGCCAAGATATGGAAACTACCTAAGAGTCTATCAAAGGATGAATGGATAAAGAAATTATGTATATATTCAACGCAATATTATTTGGCCATAAGACAGAATGAAATCTTGCCTTTGCAACAACGTGGATGACCCTTGAGGGCATTATGCTAAGTGAAATAAGTCAGAGAAAGACAAATACCACATGATCTCTCTTACATCTGGAACCTAAACACACACACACAAAACAAATAAACAAACGAAGCACATAGATACAGAGAACTGATTGGTGGTAGCCACAGGCAGGAGACTGAAGGTGGAAAAAATGGGTATGCTGTTTTGTTTGTTTTAGTAAAATAAAGAGAAACCAGCAAGCCAAGCCTCTCTATTTGGAAAATTATACTCACGAGCCTGGGGAAGATGATGTATCGTTAGAAAAGATTTTGGAGATATCCAGAATCTCTAGCTGGGTTGATTAGTGAAGAAGGTCTTTTCCTGTACAAAGTCAGTCCATAAAGACTGGAAGAAGTGGTTGTTTTTTTCAAATATACAAGCCACAGCAAAACATAACAAGACATAAGGAGAAACAGGGAAACATGGCCCAATCAGAGGAAAAAAATAAATCTCCAGAAACTGATCCTGAAGAAATGGAAATGCAAGATGAAAGAGTTCTAGAGCTCTATTACACAACAATGTGCATATAGTTAAGACTACTGTACTGTACAGGTAAAAATGCTTAAGATGGCAAATTTTGTTACATATTTTTTTACCACAATAAAACAATTTTTAAATCAAATGTTATCTATAGTCCTAGGGAAGGTGACACCTCCAGGCATCATTTTGTCACCAACACTCCACTGAAACAGATTTTTCCAATGTTGAGGATGATTTTCTGTTGCCAATTCCAGTGGTCACCATTTGGGCCACATCTTACTTGATGTCTCAGTAGCCCTCAAGACAGTTCAACCTCCTTCCTTCTTGAACACTCTCATTTTTTTGATTCATTAAAACAGGATCCTGCTTTCTCTTTTGCCCCCTGAGATGCAAATGTTGAGATAATCTGACCCAGCAAAAATATGGATGTCATTCTTGATTTCACTCCTTTCTGCCACATCCAGTTGGTTCTACCTTCAAAATATATCACAGTTCATCCAGTTCTTTCTGTCTTACATGCCACCACCCTAGTCCAAGCCCCCATGGCCCCTTGCCTCCCAAAAGGTCTGTTGGGTTCTACTCTCTACCCCCACTGCTCATCCTCTCACAGCAAAGCCAACTTTGAAAACTCACATTTCACGTGGCCACTTCCTTTCTGAAGCTCTTCATGATGTCACAATGCACTTGGAGTACACTCCAAAATCCTCAGCATTGCATGACTGATCACCCTCTCTCCCCTCTGACCTGTTTTCCTTCCACTCTGCTCTTTACTCTAAATGTCTAAATGTTTACATGACTCGTCTTGCAGGTCCTCAAACTCACCATGTTTATTCCCACCCCAGGCATTTTCATTGGCTGTTCTTGTTGCCTGGACTGTTCTGCATCAAGATGTTCCTGGCCCTTCTTTGTAGGTCTGTCCCAGGTCAAATGCCCCTCTCTCTGGTACATTTTTTCCTGACAACACAGTGACTCTCCATCATGTGACCCTATTTTATATTCTTCCTGGCAATTGGCATTATATGACATTATATCAGTTACTTCTAGTTTAT
Organism: Physeter macrocephalus; assembly: GCF_002837175.3. NCBI lineage: Eukaryota > Metazoa > Chordata > Mammalia > Artiodactyla > Physeteridae > Physeter > Physeter macrocephalus. Next base: position 36,340,957 of record NC_041227.1, read on the forward strand.
TACCTGTTGACTATGTTCACATACAGACTCCAGAATAGGAATTCAGTGAGAACAGGGAACTCATCTGTCATATTCCCTGATATGCCCTGGGTCCTAAAACACTGCTATTGGATAAAATCAAAAAATTAAAAACCTATGGATAAAATAAATAACAGGGTGCATCTTCCAGTCTCTGATGCTCACCTGCTTTAACTTACACTGGGCCTTTGCATATGCTGTTGCTGCAGATGTGAATGGCCCTTCCTGCCTCTTTTACCTGGTTTTATCTTTTTCTGTCCTTTGGATTTCAGTGGGGCACAAGTACTGCTTCTTCTGGGAAGTGCTCCCTGCTTTTGTCAAATCCCCTTCATGGAAACCAACTTCTCTTTCATAGCATTCATCACAGTTGCTGTTTTTCCTCGTTTACATGATTATATTTGATTCATGCCTATTTTACCAAAGGAAGAAACTGTACATTTTGTTATACATCTTAACGCCAGTTTAATGTATACAATAAGTGCTCAATAGATGTTTACTGAAAACTACCTCTAGTGGCTTTTTGTAGCATGAATATGCATGCTGGTTTTTCACGATGGCCTGGTGATTGCCTGTTGTCCTGGTGTAAGTGTAAATAAAGGATCCCAATTCAGATGATCAATTATGTGGTCACTCCAGTTGTGCGACACTGGAAGTGTCACTAAAAATATATCTGGATAAAAAAATCTAATTAAATCACTTTAAAATGATTGGCTTTTAAAGAGTACCTACACATATATCAATGTTTTTCAAACCGTAGATCACCACCTAATAGTGGGCCATGACTGCCAATTTTTTTATGAATTAGGATAGACTAGAAAAAAATAGAAATTATTCACCTTGAACCACAAGTGGATAAATAAGCATTACTTGGGAATACTTTCTTTTTTAGTATATAGCACTGTATGTGCAGGTCACAAAGTAAAGTGCTTAGCTTTATGCTATGGGTTGTGTTGGTGCTATGGGTCCCCACCCAGACCCCACTGGTCAGGCTGGTGGACTATCTCCCAGCTGCTTTGAATGTTGGCTGCAGACAGTTTGCAGGATGTTTGCCCTCTGGAGAGACCCCTGGAAATGCCCAGGGGCAGATGATGACCGACAAATATGTAGATAGAAAAGACCAGCCCCTGACCTCCAGGGAAGCAACTAGGTGGTACACTTTCTGTTCCAGAACTTTCTAGTGAGACCAAGCTAAAGCCAGATTCCATCAGAGTATACATCCATGCCTGACTTCCCTGTCCATCCTGCTTCCTTTGCTCCCGTACAGGTTCCTCCTGAGAACCCTCCACCATTACATCACCTGTAACAAAATCCCTAGCTCAGGTTCCGTTTATAAGGACCCAACCTAAGAGAGCTGTCATTTAAAAAGCATGAAAAATGGTAATATAAATATATTGCTTTAAATTACAATAATTTATGTTTCCAGGAGTTCGTTTTATCTTTCAGCATTTTCTCTAGGAAAGGTGCAAAATCTGACACAGAAATCCTGTACAAGTGAAACGTTGAATTGGTTTTTGAACTGCGACTCAGGAAAGCAGGTTGTGCCAGCCATCTGCTGGTGTGTGGGAGATGGTCTTCCCCAAACTGTGTCAGTCCAGACATAGATTCACATAAGACTCCAGAGCTACAAAGCGCTGAGAGAAATGGGATGGAAGGAGTAGCCTCATTTCCCTCTGTAAACTAAGGCAGGTAAATGTGGTCGAATGCCAAGGCTGCTTTAGAAAATACCACTTTGGAGCCAGCTGTGCTTTTTCTTTGAAGCGTCCTCTCACTTTATCCCCAGACAGGGGATGATGCAGGGAGTCAGAGCAGATACCCAAGCTCCCGAAGTCATCAGAGCCACTCCACAGCCACCGTCCAGAGCTTCCTGGGCTCCTGCGGGATGCCTACCCCTGTCACCTCAACCTGCTCATTGTTCGACAAATGTCAAGGCTTCTGTGGGGATGCCTCTCTCCTGTGGTTCACGGAACAGTGTCCAGAATAGAGAAAATATATGCCCCAGACTCTGAACAAGAAGAACAAATGGCTGATTTCTGTACTGGTCAAATACAGACCCTGGGAAACATAAAGCAGGGAAACAAACACACCTTAGCTAAACATTTAGGGTCTTTCATTTGGAGGGTTATTTATTTATTTATGGAGAACTCACTGTTAGGAGGCATTTTGGACTGTTTTGTTTTGTTTTTAACAATACTACCACACAGAAATCACCTGAATTTGTTGAAGGTTTTGTAGATAAAAGGGAGAGGAAAGAGCAAGGGAGTGGGAAGAGATTGTGGCGGAACCTAAAACAGAATTCCCAGAAACTCACAAAATCACCCCCAAGGAACCAAAGAGTAATTAACCTGAAATTCTGTACAGAACAAAGACCTCCTCTTTCTCCCACAGTATCCCTTGCTAATTGGAAACTAGTTATCAGGATTTGTTAAATAAATTCTGGTTCATTTAAGTAATGGAAAGCGACACGGCCATTTATGGAAAAGGAGACATTATATTTTTTGATATAAAATGTTCTCCAAGATAAAGTGTTTAATGAAAAAAAAAAGAAGATCCAAAACAATGTGCAAAATATTGGGGCAAAACAAGATTCACTTTATATATGTGCATGTGCATAAATATGTATATGTATAGGTGTGTAAAATAATATAAAATGTATAACATAATTTTGAATATACACAAACACACATACGTGTATATTTGGAAGGAGATTGGGAAAAGGAGGTGCAAGATAGACTCTTTTCCCTGCTTACCCTTTCGCTTAGGATTTTTTTTTCGACGTGCATCTAAACCTATTCAAGAACATTTCAAAAGACTACAACCCGCAAACCAAAACAGGTGATAACGTGCTAAACAATACAGTTTTTGTTGTGAGGAGTCGGTAGTTGAGCACTGATACTCATACTTGCTAAGTCAAACTCTTATCATGTAAACATTATTCGCTGAAATTCCCAAAGATGCTTTGAAAATACTGTGGTGATTGTGGCTTCCTGGGGTACCATGCTGTGCTCTTAAGCCATAATTGCTATGTCCCAGCACTGTAGTCTTACTGAGGCATCTTTGTTTACTGATTTCATATTTGAACACTTAGGGAAAATGTATGCAGTGGGAGAGAGCAGACTCCCCGCCCCCCAATGTAGTTCCCAAGGCTGCCTTGGAGAGACACCATCAGGAATGATGGGTCAAAGTGACTGCTGACTCACACGAGGAAAAGACCAAGGAACTTTTTAGAGTATTTAGCCCCTTGTAAGAAAGAGGGATTCCAAGGTAGACAAAGGATTCAAAGTTGAGATTAATTCTTTAGGCACCTGTATTAGGGAGCAGCATCCTTCATCTTCTGAAAAATACTAGGAATGAAAACCAGAATCTCTAAAATGTTTACTTTAGAAGCAAAGTGTAGCATCCACCTAGTAATTCTCAAGGATGTAGCAGCTAACAGCTAAAAATATCTTCCAGGGGAGGGCTGTGCAGATGGGGCATTGAGAGCAGGGGGCGGGGGCGCAGAGAACCCAGAAGAGCAGCCATCTGAGCAGATTTCACAGGATTAATAGGGAGTTTGTTGGCTTTAAAAATAGAACCTCATTTCTGAGGGGTGGGTGCCCTGCTCCAGAGCCCTAGAAGGAGCCTGCTGAGAGGGATGATTAAAATGAAAGATTGTGCAGCTTTAAGGAAATGTTGGCATAAAGAAATGGCAGCGATTACTGATGCTCCAGCCACCATCTAAAAGGTTTCTGCAAATTGCTTTCCTTGGATGAAATACCAAATATCTGTTCCCAAATGTTATGAAGCAAAATAAATCACATTCCATTGACACATCCAATATGTCATATCAGAGACCCTGAATCCAAACAAAGCAAAGCTGCTGCTACCTCAGTGCTATTACATTTCTTTCTCTTGCTTTTGTATTAAGGCTGCAAGATGAAAACTTGCCCCTTGTAAACAAAAAAAATTATCTCTGCCTCCTCGCTGCTTGAAATGAGAAATCAAATCAGCCACTGACAAATTTTTAGAGTTCAAGAGGAACTCAGAAATCATGTACTCTGACCCCTGACTTTGATAAATGACGAAGGTGCAGCCCAGAGAGGGTACATCACTTTTGTAAGGTCACATTGCTGGGGGTCCACACAGGCAGAACACAGGGAATCTCGATCCCTCAGCTAGCTATCAGTAACTAGCCCTTCTGCTAGTAGGGTGCACTCAAGTGCTCAAGGTAGGATTCCTTTGCGAGACCTTGCATTTTCACTAGAATCAAAGTTTTAAGAGAAAGGTGATTTCTCAAGCAGTAACCAGTACATGAAGAAGGCATGTTTTGAGGTATGCAAAGAAAGAAATACCTTGTCCTACAAAATAATTCAGTAGTAAAGTTATATGGACTATGGGATTATTTATTGCATTTCACAAATGTAAATACTGAGGCACAGTGCCACTAACTGTATTCATCCACGTATAGAAGCTGCTATTGGATCACCTTGGCCAGCAGGTGCCCCCACCTCCCAGCTACTGTGAGTGTTGGCTTCTAAGAACTCCCTGCTCCAGAGGATTTACCTGCTGTCCTGGAAATGCCTGAGGAAATTACCAATGACTAGTTGATACGGGGGTTCAAAAGGCCAGTCCCCCGTGCCTCAACTCAGTGGTTTAATTCACATTCCAGAGCTCCCAATGAGATCAGGCTGAGGCCAAGCTCCAGCTGTGACTACATGGTCGTTCAGCTCCTTCCCCTGTGCCGTTCTGCTTCCCTTACCTCCCTATAGGTTGTCCTGAAAGCCTGCCTTCAGTAAATCAAGTGCTTCCAGGGACTTTGACCTAAAAGTGCATGTGCATGTGCAGGAGACATAATAAGTGTCAGATAGCAACTTGTAATATCCTATGTCTTCTTCAACCACCTCCACTTTGGTCTCCATGCAAACGTGTATTTGAGACAGAGAGTTCTCCTGGAAGCAGATGCCTGTGCTCTTCTTGTCTGGTACTATGGAAGGTTTCCCAATTTTTCTGTTTAGTCATATGCTTTCTGACTTGTCCGTCGAATTATGCAATGCCCTTTCTTTACATTTTTCCTAAAATCAAGTAAACAAAGACCAGATTTCTGGTGTGGTCATGATTGATGGAGCAAGGAAACAGAGCTGAAGGTACAAATGTGAATTTTAAGTCACTAACCTTTAATAGAAGCTTGGGTGGTTCTCCGGCCTTCTGTTTTCAGTTTTCCTGATGTGTGGGAAGGAGCACGATACGAGGTGCTGAGACAGTGATCAGCAAGGCAGATTGAGGCTCTTCGGCAGATGTACAGAGTGATGAAAAGCTTGTGGATTCTCTTGCTTAAGATTCTTTGGCTGTCAGCAACAGAAAATGACTCTGCCCTGCTTAAGCAAAGGGGGTTTTTAATAGATAAGGTAGGGAGTGCGCAAAGGATTGGATGACAGATGCAGCAAGAACACAGAGCAGAGGATGTTGCCTGGCCTGGTGTGGGTGCGCCGCAGAATACTTTTTCCATCTGCTATCAAGATTCAGGGTTCTGGGAGAGAGTATAGCTGGCCAAACTGAGGTCACGGTCCCACTGCTTAACTGTGCTGGGTCATTGAGAGTGATCCTGGGAAAAGGTTGTCTGACCTTAGCTGCACATTAAAATCACGTGTGCAGAGCTTATAAAAATCTGATACTTAGGTCATGCCACAGACCAATTACATCAGAATATCTAGAGGTGGGAACAAGGCATTTGATATTTTTTAAACTCCCCAAGAGATTTCATTGTGTAGCCAAGATTGTAAAACACTAATCTAGAGGAAAACAGGTAAATTAACCTTCAACGAGTTAATATATACTATACTTTACCTGTCAAGCCTAGGAGAAATGGTTACCAGAGAGGCAGTAAAAAGATTGCAACATCTTTTAAGGGCAAGAAAAAAAAAGAAGGGGAGGAGAATGGAAGTAGGTTTGTAAAATCTCATTTTATTGGAATGGAGTAAAGTAGGAAGAAAACAGTGATTTTTCTTCCCAAGAGGGAGAGGGAATTTCTTTTTTAAAGAGTAGTAGACATTGTTATCTAGATCATTTAGATCAAGAGAATAGATATGAATCATCAATGACAAGGAAGAATACAGTAGACTTTTCAAATTAGCAAAGAGGAAAAGAGAATAAGCAGCAAAAAATAAGACAAAGAAAAAAAAGAAACAACATTCTGTCCAATAGTAAACATAAAATAAGATCAAAGCAATACACCCAGTATATCAGTCACTGTATAACATATAAAAGAAGAGGAATCTATCGTGAAAAGACAGAGGCAACACATTTCTTTATAAAATAAACCACAGCCAGATGTTATATATAAGGAACATTCTCAAAATAATTTTGAAATAATATAAAGATAAGTGGAGTGAGCAAAGAGATATCAGAAAAACTGAAACAAAATGGAAGTAAAAGTGGCAATATTAATATCAACAAAATGTAATTTAAGGGTAAAAGAACCAAATAGGATCAAAAGAGACAACAGAGAATGATAAATGGCAAATTGTAGAAGCAGCAGCAGTCATAACTGAGATGAGCCAATCACTGTAGCAGCTCAATACTTAAATTTATTTTAAAAGAAAGAAAAACTTGCTAGAAATTTAATAATGGTAGAAACACCAATGTATTTCTCTCACAACTGAAAGATCTAGCTAAAAAATGAAGGACACAAACTAAAAAATACAAATAATAAGCAAGTTGATATGTCACCTTATTGTTGAATGTACTTTTTAAAATAGTCATGGAACATTTTTAAAGGTTGGTCATATATATGGCCACTAAGAAAAAAAATAGAAAAATGTATAAGTAGACAGCTTTTATAAACTACATTCTCTGATCAGAAGTGAAGAAAATTAGAAAGAAATAAGTAAATGGTAACCAATAAGATCTTAATGACTTGACAGTGAAGCACCTACTTCTAGATAATCTCTGATGAAAAAGGAAATTAAAAAGAAAATTAAAACCTGCCTAGAAAGCAATGAAAAAGAACACTCCATAACAAAACCTACAGAACACATCAAATGCTATATCCAGAGGAAAATTTATAGCCTTAATTACCTTCATTATTAAAAAAGAAAGCTGGCAAAAAAAGTAATTTTTCACCTAAAAATTGAAATACAAAGAGCAAAATTAAGCAACAGTTAAGAAAAGGAAATTTTATACTATTTTAAAATGGAAAAAATAGAAAAAGAACAAATTAAAATATCTTATGATTCTGTTAAAGGAGAAGAGCAAAAGCAAAAATAAACAAAGGAAAGAGTGAGACACAGCCATGGCACAAAAGAGATTAACATCTTCATAAAAAATACTATATGCAACTTTATGGCTACAGATGAAAATGAATAATTTTTAAGCAAAATCTCTCTAGCCCACCAACTTTTCATAATTTCTACCCTATTTTGCTTTACTGTCCTTTTCATATAGTATCTCATTTTGATCAACCATCTTCTCTTTCCTGCCCAACTCCCCACCCTTGATGGACTTTTTCTTTCAGTCAAGGGTCATTTTAGTTTTATTGGCCGAGTGTGGGTCTGGGGGGAGACTTTGTTTATTCCAGCTCAAATTCAGTATGGGTAGATTTTGTACTTTCACTTTCATATCTTACTTCCAAGTTCTTGGAGCATTTCTCTCTTGTACCCCATTTAGCCCATACGTGGCATCACTCTCTTTTAATATTTCAGAGTTCTTTCACATTCAATATAGTAGTAATTTTTAAAATTTTAGATTATGAAGAAAATATTACTACTCCAGGCAATAGTGTTATATGAAAAGTAAAACAAATAGTTTTAATAAACTGAGAGGAAGTCTTCCACTAGTTTTTATTTATCGAAGGTATTTCACAGGTACACGCAGGCACACACATACATAATATAGATAATAGCTATATTATCTCACCAGGAAAATAGATCAGCCATGATTCTCAGCCTCAAGAGACTTACAATCAAGAAAAAGTGCTTAGAACTCAGTAAAATTCTAGAAATTGCATAACAGTTTATAACTGGTAGGGATATAAATGAAGGGGTGAGAGTCTAGCAGTGAGGTGCCCTTTTCCCCCCATCCTGGACACTCTCTTAGGCAAATCACATACTTTACAACTTACTCTTAGAAAGTTAAAAATAGTCTCATTTTCCAGATAGAAAAAATTCAATATGATCCATATTAAGTAAGTGTTCCCTCTTTGCATCAGTAAGAATTTGCTGTTTAACAAACCACCCCCAAATTAGTAACTTATAAAAACAGCTAATTATTTAGCCCACAGCTCTGTGGATTAGCAATCTGGGCTCGGTTTGGCTTGGTTAGGTGGCTCTGCTGCTCTCACTGGGCTCCCTCCATACCTATGGTCAGCTGATGGTCAGCTCTACTCTCTGTCTAGGGATTTGGCTTAGGCAACTGGGTTGACTTAACTCTGGTCCATGTGGTCACCAATCTTCTAGCAGGCTAACTTATTCTCATTCACGTGGCCCATTGGTCAGGTTTCCATGAGAGAGTCAAAATATTGGCAGCCCCTTGGGAGGCGTAGACTTAGGACTAGTGCAATGTCATTCCCACTAAATTCTATCGGCCGAAGGAAGTTACAGATCCTGATCAGATGCAAGGGGTGGGGAAATAGACCTTACTTCTACTTCTCAACAGGAGGAGCTGTCCAGGCACACTGAAAGGGTGTGGATACAAAGAGGGAAGGATCATAGCCACTTGGCAACATCAGTACATAAATCTTGTTTCCTTCCTGTGAGTGCATGGCTGGCCCACAGCAAACACCCACCTGTGTCTATTGCCCCCGCTTAGCCCAGTTCCATTTAATTGCTCTCCCTCTTGCTTCTCTAGCCAGGAGTCACACAGCAATCTCTGTGCCCCCCACCTTTAAATTCCATGGGCCCAGGTCAGGTTTTCCAAGTGGTGTCCCCCTCCTCACCTAACTTCACTCTTACCTCCCCCATGAGGTGGGGGGAGATGCACGCTCTCCAAGCAATTCTCTCCATGTAAATCCACACTCAGCCTTTCTCATTTCTCTTCATCTCCTTTTCTCCATATATGAGTGATGTGCTAAGGGGCTGAAAAACTAGTTTCTTGTTTTTCTTAATTCAGGTTCCTTCAGAAGCATCTGGAGACATGAGTGCAAGAAGATTAATTAGGAATGTGATCCCAGGAAACACAGACTGAGGAGCTGGGGAGACAGACAGGTAGGAGGAGGAAGCCAGTGTGGGGTGTGTTTTTCAATCGAGTTATCGCTATGGGTAAAAACTCTGAGAGTTAGTGTACAACACAGGCTTCCGAGTTATCCCACCTGGGGGTGAGGGAGCTGGGGCATGTATGCACCACTCTATCTGTGTACAAATACACCATTTATATAATCACTCTATCGTTGATTGGAAGTGCTCTACATGAGCAGTGCTTAATTCCCTGACACTTCCAACATGCTATGAATACGTGCAGGGAGAGCGGGCACCAGCAGCCAGAGGAAACCATCAGGCAAGGAAGGCAGGTGCTGGAAAGAGTCAGGAACACAGCAATAACTCCTGGCTGTCATGCTTGTCCTATGTAGATGGTGTGGCAACTCCATCAGACTCCAAAACAACAGGAAATGTTGACTTTAGCATTCTATTATAGATATTATACACTCAACATGTCATTCTCTTAGCCTCATCCTCTCTCAAAAATATTTTTCCCTCTTGCCAGTCTCTATTATTTTTACCAGTTGTACATGTTTCTGTCCCTGTTGTTCAGAAAGCCTTTAATACTAAAGTTAAGATTCATTGTCGGGATTAGCAGGCAAGATGGCGGAAGAGAAAGACGCGGAGATCATCTTCCTCCTCACAGATACATCAGAAATACAGCTACACGTGGAACTTCTCCTATAGAACACCCACCGAACGCTGGCAGAAGACCTCAGACCTCACAAAAGGCAAGAAACCCCCCACGTACCTGGGTAGGCAAAAGAAAAAAGAATAAACAGAGACAAAGAATAGGGACGGGACCTGCACCAGTGGGAGGGAGCCGTGAAGGAGGAAAGGTTCCCACACCCTAGAAGCCCCTTCGCGGGCGGAGACTGTGGGTGGCGGAGGGGGAAGCTCCGGAGCCACGGAGGAGAG
>NC_041227.1:36356166-36419758 GCF_002837175.3 Physeter macrocephalus
ATGTATAACTGATTCACTTTGTTGTAAAGGAGAAACTAACACACTATTGTAAAACAGTTATACTCCAATAAAGATGTTAAAAAAAAAAAAAAAAGATTCATTGTCTCCTCCCTTTCTTCCACCTGTCTTCTCTCTTACCATCCATTCTTTCCTGCCAATAACTTCTTCTCTAGTATATGTCCTGCATATACTACAGGGTCTGGCCAGTAGTAGAAGTTCAAGTATTTCTGGAATAAAAGAGTTAATAAGTGAGCTTCATTATTCTTTGCAACCAGGCATTAGGGTATTTTCCATGACAATAGCAGATACAAAATATTCTTGTGTTTCCTCTTCTCAGCTCCCTGGAGAGGTGCAGCGTCTCTTTACCTGAAAGTTTGTGTTAGTTTTAACCAGTGGTTTATCATGGAAGAAATTCAACCTGACACCTCCCATTTGTCATAGTCATTCTATTTCCTGCAACTTTAAAAATGTTTTTTCTGCAGGTCTATGCCTATCACTTTCCATTTTGTAAGCACAGATTTCCAAGCACCTTATGCATTATGCTCTAGGAATAAAGAACCACATTTCTCTCTCCTTCCCTCTTTCCTTCTCTTTTTCCTTCTCTCCCTTTCTCTCAAGCATACATAGACACATAGCAGTTGAATCATGCTTTTGATGCTGTTCTCTCCACCAAGAATTTCATTTCTCTCTCATCATCACCTATACACCTCAATTGTTTTTTAGCAAACTTTCTATTTAGGTAAGACACCCACGTGGAAAAGTGAATAAATCACAAAGCACAGCTGGGTGAATTTTCACAAGGGATCACCATGTGTGGCCAGGACTCCTTCCTCAGGTGCACCTCCAGCCTCTTTCTGTTGAGGGCTTCTCGCCCTTCCTGCAGGACTTGTGACAACCTCACTAAGCCTCCCTCTCCCCCCTGGTCCTCATCCAGGTATGGAAGTCCCCAAGCACCCCCTGCCTGTGGAAGGCAGATAAGAGACAAACCTCTACACTGCTTAGCTTTCCAGCCATGCTGTTATTTCCATTTTCAGTTTTTGAGTGCTACCTGCTTACTTTCCAGCTCCTTCTTTGGTCTTATCATCTATTGTCTGATTTATTATTATATGAGTTTGCCTGGTCTCTGTAGTTTCTTTGAGTGTGTAGCATGTGTGGTAATTCACTCAGAGGGGCCTCTGATTCAGAAGAAGTTTTCCAGGAGAATCTTCACCTGTCCTTTGCATACGACATTCGTTTCACCCTTTTGGAGTGTAAGTGCCACGACCTCTCTGTCTGCTTCATTCTCTATCTCCATCTATCTATTCTGAGCCTAGAACAGAACTTGGCACATTGCCTGTGCTCAAATATTTGCTCAATGCATATGGAATGAAGCTTTGCCTGCTTTCCACATGGAGAACTTTGGCTTCTTCCTGATCTTTGAATGCGGGCAACTCTCTTCCAACATTCAATTACTGACAAACATCCAGATAGCTTTTTACGGTCGGAGTATGCAGGGGATGATTAGGTGAATACATAGAGAATTGGGAGGGTGAAAATGCAGGAGTGTGAAAATCGCTATGCGGTTTTGTAATCGTTTTCTACTCATTTTCTAGTTTCTGCCTGAGGAACCTTGTATCAGGTTTAAATACCTACACCCCCTCTCCAACACACACAAATATACAGCTACCCTCACACTCAGCGTCATTCTTTACAGTCAACACCGATGAATCCTCATGATGCTGTTAGTCACTTCCTTTCATGAATCTTCGCTGCTTTAGCCTTAGGCCAGTTCTCTAGAATAAGCATGCAGGCCATGAGAAAGAACAACAATAAAGGTAGTATGTTCAAAGTATGTTTCCTTTAGTCCTTGTCTCCACTGCTGCACCAAGCCAAACAGCACATTTCAGGGGTCTACCCTCTTCCCCCTTTCTGACTCCCACCATGTTCCTTTTCTTTATCATTCCCACAGAATCCTCCAATGTATTTTCAGAGAATATCATATCCTGCTTTAAATCTGTTTCTCTATTTATTTGTGACATCGTCCCTTCAATTTATCTAAATGTATCCATATTTAGCTAATACTGTTTATTGTCTGTGGCCATGGGTTTCAGCAATCATCAGCGTATCTAGTTGGGGTCTCTAAATTTTCCATCCTATCCTCATGTCTGCAGGTTTCAGGAGGGAAAAGGGAAAAAAGCCATTATTTCACCATCTTGTCCTGGAAGTTTTATTCAATATTTTAAAATACCTTTTTAATTACTAAGATGCTCTGATTCAAAGGCTCTCATGTCACAACTGAATTCTACTTCCCTTGCTGAAGAATAGGAAGACCTAATCAGTAAATAAAAGCATTTCACAGGCTATGTTCAAAGGAAGTTTTGGAGTGAACAGTCTCTGATCCTCAGCCATGCTTTTAGGACAACTCAAACCAGTGTCCCAGAAGGGGCTGAGTGGTAGCTTCTGAGTTTCAAAATTCTGTGAAGTTACTTCTTAGCTTTGGTTACCACTTTTCTCTGTCCATATTTATATGCTCTTAGGGTGCAATTACTCATTCACTAACAAAAAATCAGATTGTTCAGAGGAGGAACTGGGTCAGCCATCAATCATAGACCCATTCTAGAATCTAGTAGGGAAGTCAGAAAATCATACTGCTGGATTTTGGAAATGACATTCCTCATGTTCCTTCTTGGAGCCAACTTGTCCATAGATGGTTCTGTGCCCTGAGAAAAATCCTTTGTCAGATGAGGACCAAATATATAAATGGGTCCAATATGGCATACACATATACCAACCGCCTGCCATAGAAGTAAGCAATGGTCACGGCTCTATGTAGGCACACTTCCTCTGACCCCTCTGCCTTCCACTCCCATATCACAGCTGGATGTTCACTGCTGCCCCTAAATCACTGCCAATAGGATCTTTTAAAGCAATGGGTTCAAGTATACAAGTTGTTTCTCAAACTGGATTCCACAGAGTGCTGAGGTCCCATGAAGATGTTGCATAGAAATTGAGGGGCACTTTAGGGAAAAGCTGAGTGTGTGAGCCTCCAGGCCACATCAGGTCAAACAATATAACTCTGCTTTCTCTGTCCTACATATGGAATTCTTTACATCATTCTGATTAAAAAAAAAAAAAGTTCACCTGATAAAAAGAAGTTTAGAAACTTCTGCAACCCAGAAGATGCTGACAATGCATCAACTGTCCACAGCACAAAACTCTTAACCTGGGGATTTCTATTTTCATTAAGTTTTCTGTAGCTAATAATGGTTAGGATTTTCAAATAGAGCAATTTCATTTTCTCTTCCTTCTGTCCTTTCCATCAAACCATGGTCTTTTCTCCTCCCCCGAGGATTTGGCTGCCAGTGTTCTAAAGCCTCTTTCAGGCATATAATTGGATGAAAGGGGACTGGGAATGGGAGGGGGTATTTTCCAGCTACAGTCATAACACTGGATGGGCCCCCCCACTCACTGAGTATATTGGCAGCAGTTGGACAAAGTCATAATTAAAATCAGCTTTGTTCTGGCTTTAGCATAAGGCTCAAAGGTGGCTGTAATAGTCAATGGTTCTGAGAATATTCAGGCTGGTGGGGAAGACCTCTTTGGCCAGAGTGTCTCAAAACTCTTCACAAAGACAAGAACCCAATCACCTAAATATCCGACCTGCTTTAATTGACTCTGTAGGATATGTGGCATTTTTGCCACCTTCATACACACACTACACTCAAGATTATTGAATATCACTAGATACTCTCCTCTGAATACAAATATCAGCAACATTTACAGGCTGTAGATAAAGCATTACAATGTCCCTTGAAAACATGCTCCAAATCCTACAGTTTAATAATAATTAAATGGCCTAAAATAGTTTCATGGTGTTAAAAAAAAAAGAGCTGAAACCAAGTGTTTATTATTAGCCAGAATGTGATAAATCTTTTTTAATTGGGGATGGAGAGGTATGTGTGCATGTGTGTGTTTATCATGGCTATTAAACTTAATTTGGTGCTCACTGAATTGTAAAATAAATGAAGAATCACACTACACTCTTTATGTCAACCAAATGCTGGGAGACTGAAAATCATTGGAGATCTATTTGAACAGGTGTACATGGGGTTTTTCTGCCAAGGGGATGGATCTGCTAGCAACAAAATTCTGTTTTTCTCCCCCCAATTCCAGCTGGAGGGACAGGACTGTGTTTTTTGGGCTCTGACTTCAGCTCAAAAGTAGGTGGGTATTTTGGGGGCTGAGCTGGTGAGCTGACTGAGTGAAAAGGCTGACTCACGTAGACACACACCCACACATATCCACATACATAGAGGCATCTAGGGATAAATCAGGTGTCACCTCATAGGACCTCGGTTCTGTTTCCATATTTTTAGTCGTAGGAGAGGGGGATAAGAGAGAAAAAGAGCATGGTTTCCTATAATCTGCTTCCAAATAGAGCAGTACATTCTCAACCACAGTGGAAGGGCATCCATAAATAAAGCTTTCATGAGTGGTTTGTGGCTTCCTTAACTATACACACTATACACAAAAATAGAATACATAGTTTTGTTTTTTTTTTAATTGTTGTGTACCTACAAAAATATTTTAAAATTCTAGCATACGTATATTTTCAGCAAGAAATGGAATATCCCTCTGGCTTTCAAATTCTGCCCAGCGGTGTCAAGTTGTGAAACAGAAGACGGAAGCTTCAGATCTTAGTTCAGCCCAGAAGAACCGGCACGCGTCTCAGTTATCTTAGGGAAACTCCAGGTCCAGGTCCGGGCTGCTCTAAGGAGCTTCTCCCACCAGAGTTAGGAGGCCCCAAGTAGAACCAAAATCAATGGCGTTATTAAAGGCACTGAAAATGGCACCCATGTCACATGTTTTGAAGGCCACCCAAATATTCTAATCAACATTGCTATAATTCTCTGACTTAATCTCTTTAAACAGGTATGCTTCTCCCCTAAAATCCTCTTTTGAAATGCAGATGCCCATAGGGCAACATGACACATCATGGAACAAATTAGGTGTACAGACCCACCTTCTCTGCCCCTGAGGTCAAGATGGAAGACTGAAATTAAATGGAGAAGGTGAAGGTTTTGACAGAGAAAGATGATAACAAAGGATGCCGGGCCACCAGTAACTATATCTCCATTTCATTTTTGCTTAAGGATGGCCCAAGGCTATCCAAGCTAGCATTCTGAATCCCAGAAACATTGTCCAGTCTTAAAATTCATCAGTAAACATAGAAGCCATAAAGAGGCAAACCATCCAGCAAAAGCGCTAAACAGATAAATAACAAAGACTAGTTTATAACCAAGTTTGATAAAATTCACCTTCTAAATGTCTCTACTTCTTCTTCTTCCCACTCTACCTCCATCATCCACCTCGAAGGCATTATCATTCTACAGCAGCCCCCAAAAGGCCTCCCCAAATTTATTTCCCCCCTGCAACCTCAACCCATTTTCACAGTGTGGCCAGAGTGGGTTTTTTTTAAGATGTAAATCTGACCAGGTCGGTTCAGACACTGAAACTCTTCATTGCCTTTGCATTGTCATAGGAGAGAATTTAGATTCCTAAATGGCCCACAGGCTCTGCAAGTTAGGGGTTTCCAGCCTCATCCTGCCTCTAGCATTGCGTTTCCTTGTCCCACCCATTCACCATGAGCAATTCTTCCCACGCCTTTGCAAGCTTCCCTCCTTTCTTCACCTTCCCATTCTTGAGATCCATGTCTCACTCCCTCAGAGAAGACTTACCCCTTTCTCTATTTAGGTCAAATCCAGCCCTAAATAATAGGGTATCTTTGCACCATATTCCTCTCCTTAAAAATAACAAACACAGTTAAAATTGCCCATTGGCTTTACATGTTATCTAGTTAATGTCCACCTCCCCAATTATATTATCGTGCGTGACAAATGAACAGGAAGAAAGCATGTTTTATTCATTCTTTGGGTACATAGATAGCCCACCATTCCCAGCCAGATGGGTGTGGCCGTACTTGAGTTCTAGCCAATGGAATGTGCATAGAAGTGATGGGGACCATTTCCAGAACAGGTCCATTTAAATTCTCACGTGCAATGCTCTGTACTCTTTTTCCTTAAAATTGATTGGAACAGAGAAAAGGACAAAGATTTTGGAAGCCATGTTTTGAGGATGGGGAAACCTGAGTCACAAACAGGGGGAAATCTACCCAACCCAGAACATCCATATTGGGCTTCTCATTGTGTTAAGTCATGGCGATTTAGGAGCTTATTTGTTGTAGTAGCTAGCATTGCCATAGTAAAACACGATCCTATTCCCCATTCATAGCACAGTATCTAACACATAGTACATATTCAATAAGTATATATTGATTAAATTATAGTGTTGTTTCTTGGTATATGAGACATCCTTTAGAATTAATTGAGAGGATTGGGAATCTGCATTTGATCAAAACTCTTGAAAATAATGTCATCTTTCTAAGATTATCTGAGGAGGAAAGCAAGATGCACAGATACCAAGTAGAAACTGAGTTTTCACATAATGAAAAATGATTCATTCTTAATTTTTTTGATACACTTGAACAAGGTAATTGCCTGTCTACCCAAATTTAATGACAGCCAAGGAGGTTTTAAAACATTAGTTTTATTCTCTAGGGTTATCATCTGGCCCAACTGGAAACTTCTATGAGATAGCACTGCAGAAATGAAGAAGTAGATGCTGTAGGGGTGAACAGAACTGGGTGTGTCACTGTCTATTCCAAATATCGGCCGTTTCACCCTGAGTAAGACCTATAACCACGCCAAGCTTCAGTTCATCCTCTAAAACAGGGTTCATGATGTTCTGTCTGGATGATCTGTCCATTGGTGTAATGGGGTATTAAAGTCTCCTACTATTATTGTACTGTTGTCAATTTCTTCCTCCATGTCTGCTAATATTTGCTTTATAGATTTAGATTTGGTTAACAAATGTTATATGCTCTTTTTCTATTGATCCCCTTATATAATGTCCTTCTCTGCCTTTTGTCAGACCTTGTTTTAAAGTCTTTTTTTGTCATATGAGTATTACCACCCCAGCTTTTTTGTCATTTCCATTTGCATGAAATATCTTTTTCCATCCCCTCGCTTTCAGTCTGTGTGTGTATTTAGGTCTGAAGTGAGTCTCTTGTAAGCAACATATAGATGGGTCTTGTTTTTTAATCTAATCAGCCACCCTATGTCTTTTGATTGGAACATCTAACCCATTGACATTTAAAGTGATTATTGATAGGTATGTACTTATTACCACTTTCGTTACTTATTTTATGATTGTTTTTGTCGTTCTTCTCTGTTCTTCTCTTCTTTAAGTTTATTGTCTTGTGATTTAATGATTTCCTTTAGTGGTATGTTTTTGTTCCTTTATTTCCAGTTTTTGTGGATCTATGGTAGGTTTTTGAATTGTGGTTACTATGAGGTTGATATATATAGACCTGTAACTATATCTACTCGTTTTAAACTGATAAAGTCATTTAAGTTCAAACACATTCCAAAAGATCTACATTTTTTTACTCCCCTCTCTCATGTTTTGTGTTTTTGATGTCATATTTTACATCTTCATGTTTACCTCTTAACTGTTTATTGTAATTAGAATTGATTTTATAAGTTTTCTCTTTTAATCTTTGTACTAGCTTATTTAACTGGTTGATCCACAGCCTTTACTACATATTTGCCATTACTAGCGGGGTTTTTCCTTTCCTATAAATTCTTACTTCCTGTAGGCTTTTCTTTTCCACTTAAAGAAGACCTTTTTATACTTTTTGTAGGGTTGGTTTAGTATTGATGAACTCTTTTAGTTTTTGCTTATCTGAGAAGTTCTTTGTCTCCCCTTCAATTCTGAATGATAACATTGCTGGGTAGAACGTCCTAGGCTGTAGGTTTTTCCCTTTCAGCATTTCAATTATATTATGCCACTCCCTTCTGGCCTGCAACATTTCTGCTAAAGAACCAGCTGATAGCCTTTTGGGGGTTCTCTTGTTAAGTGACTCCTTTTTTTTTCCCCTTTTCACCTTTAAAATTCTCTCTTTAATTTTTGCCATTTTAATTATGATATGTCTTGGTGTGGGTCTGTTTGGGTTCATCTTGTTTGGGATCCTCTATGCTTCTTGTACCTGGATATCTGTTTCCTTCAGGTTTGAGAAGTTTTCAGCCATAATTTCATCAAATACATTTTGACCCTTTTCTATCTCTCTTCTCCTTCTGGTACTCCTATAATGCAAATGTTAGTACACTTGATGTCGTCCCAGAGGTTCCTTAAACTATCATTTTGTTTAACTTTCTCTCTGTCTATGAAATTAGATGAAATTGTTACCTATCCTGGTCTTGAAGGGGTATCCTTGTGTGGGAGCACCTCTATGCAGTCTGCGTGTGCCCGGTGGCTTTGATGTGAGAGCTAGATCTGAAGTGAGCTCAAGTCACATCCTCCCCCAGAGTGTGCTGGCAGCTATCACCTTGGTGGGATGTGGGGCTAGAGATGAAGGGGTTAGAGCCAGAGCCAGGTGTGAGCCGGGACTTCTCTTATGCTCAGTGGTCATCATCACCCTAAGTGGGGGTGTGGTCCCAGGGTGCTGCAGCAGAAGCCCTAAGGGTTGACTCTAAGCTGGCTCAGTTCCCTCTATGTGTGCATTCTTCTTCTGGGCAACATTACCTTCACCCCAGTGGAAAGCAGCGCTGGAGCAAGAGGGGTCTGAGTCGGCACCTGGTGTGGGCTGGGGCATGTGCTGGGCAGTTTCAGGAAACTGGCCAGAGCCCTGGCTGTTCTCAATCTGTTTCCTCTGCCTTGTTCCCTGGAGTAAACAGGCATGTGTGTGAGCTCTTCACAAGCGGAGTCTCTGTATCTTACAGTCCTCTGGTAAGTCCCACTGGCTTTCAAACCAGCTAAGGGACTCATTTTTCCAATGTTAGAGGCCAGGACTGGGGTGCCCAATATGTGGCTCAAGCTCCTCACTCCCCAGGGAGGAGGATCTCTGAGCTCGTGATATCCCTCTGCTCTTCTGTGTCCCCTCCTAGGGGTGTGGGTCCCAAACTGATCGCTTCTTTTCCCTTCCTATCCTACTTTGTGTATAGCTTTCTTTACAGCCTTGGTTGTAGAAGAGTCTTCCTGCCAGTCTCCAGTTTGTTTTCAGTGAGGATTGCTCCACACGGACATGTATTTTGGACATGTTCATGGGGCAAGGTGAGCTCAGCATCTTCCTACTCGCCATCTTGATCTCAGTTATCTGTGTCATGATAATTTTTTAAAATTAATTAATTTTTAAATTTTTAAATTTTTATTTATTTTTGGCTGTGTTGAGTCTTCATTGCTGCTCGTGGGCTTTGTCTAGTTGTGGCGAGCGGTGGCTACTCTTTGTTGCAGTGGACGTGCTTCTCATTGTGGTGGCTTCTCATGTTGTGGAGCCTGGGCTCTAGGCGCGTGGGCTTCAGAAGTTGTGGCACGAGGGCTCAGTAGCTGTGGCTCGCGGGCTCTAGAGTTCAGGCTCAGTAGTTGTGGTGCAAGGGCTTAGTTGCTCCGCAGCATGTGGAATCTTCCCAGACCAGGGCTTGAACCTGTGTTCCCTGCATTGGCAGGCAGATTCTTAACCACTGCGCCACCAGGGAAGTCCCTGTTATGATAATTTTTACCCTAAACATTTTTAATCTATATTTTCTTATCTTTCCCATCAACTAATAACATTAAGATGACCTGATTAGCTCTGCCTTGAAAGGTCTGGACTGGCAAGGCAGTGAACTTGGAGCTCTCCCTTCTGTTCCTTTGGCAGGCTAGAGTCTCTGAGCTCTCAGCTTTCAAAGCAAAGTCAGGGCATCTCCACCTCTCTCACCTTGGCCAAAAGGAAAATGATATTATCTAAACTAGCCAGAGTCCAGGCTAGCAGAACTCTTTCTGGGCACTGCCTTCTTTCCTTAGAAGAGAGGATTGATATCTGAACCTAGGAGGAAAGGTTGGAAGAGATGGTATCAAATAGCCTTAGAAAGGAGCATCTCCTACTATGAACATCCTGAATCTTACTAGAAGTTTGACCTCGGGTAAATTACTTACAATCTTTGTATCATATTGTTTTAATTTTTTAAGTGGAGATAATAAGGTCTACTTCAGAGAATTGTTGGAGGCTTAAGCGTGAAAATCTATCAAATTTAAGGCAATGACTAGCACTTTAGCAGCATTCCATAGATAGGTGTTATTGATCATTCTTTATCTAAGCTGCTTATGCTTTATTCCTCTTATATCCTAATGGTCTTTTGGTTTTGACTGGAGAAATATTTGCCCCCATGTTTTCCTTTTTCCCTTTCTTTTGTCCTTACATTTCTCTATTTTTAAATTAATCATTTATTAGTTCACGAAAAGGGCTAAGAATTTAAAAAGTCAGAAAAGATTGCAAAAAAGACATATCTATCTCAACCACACACACACACACACACACACACACACACACACACACACACTCATAACCACAATAGCACTGACATTGGCTTTGGGTCGATTCAAACCTTAGTTCGCTTCTCAGCTTAACCATTTCCAACTTATGTAACCATTGGCTATTGTTTAATCCTATGAAAAATGTAAATGGGCCCATAACCCCAACTCTATAGTTATAGGTCAACAGGATAATTGCTTTTAACCTTGAATTTCCCAATCTAGGAAACAGGGGTGATTGGTAATGATACCAATTTAACAGAGTTAATATGAGAATTAAATAAGATAATAAACTGGAAACTGTCATACATGAGATTATATCTAGAAAAGAAGAAAACTCCAATTCAAAAAGATACACACAGCCCAGCATTCATAGCAGCACTATTTACAATAGCCAAGAGATGGAAACAACTCAAGTATCCATCAACAGACAACGGCTTAAGGAGATGTGGTGTGCGTGTGTGTGTGTGTGTGTGTGTGCATATACATATATGTATACACACAACAGAATATTACTCAGACATATAAAAGAATGAAATATTGCTGTTTGCACAACATAGATGGACCTAGACAATATCATACTAAGTGAAGTAAGTCAGACAGAGAAAGACAAATACATTATACAATATCATTTGTATGTGGAATCGAAAAAATAATACAAATGAATCTATATACTAAATAGAAACAGACTCACAGACATAGAAAACAAACTTAATGGTTACTAAAGGGGAAAGGAAAGAGGGGAGAAATAAATGAGGAGTATGGGATTAACAGATACAAACTACTATACATAAAATAGGTAAGCAACAAAGATTTACTGTATAGCACAGGAAACTATATTCAATATTTTGTAATAACCTATAATGGAAAAAATAACTGAAAAAATAATATATATATGTATATATACATGCATATATATAACTGAATCACTTTGCGGTACACCTTAAACTAACACAATAGTGTAAATCAACTATACTTGAATACAAAGAAAATAAAATAAAAAATAAAATGAAAATAAATAATGGTTGCTGTTATTTTTTGAAGCAAACTCATTTTATAAAGGGTTAATTAGGCTTAAGGGAGCTAATATGTAAGAGGCTTTGCAGGGTAGGAACTCTGAAAACTTCTAATTTCTACTTTCTCTTCTCCCTCTGTGCTCAGTGAAAAGAGCTACTTAAATGGGTTGATGGGAACACTCGTTGTGGATAATACACACAATTTGCTGAAGCAGAGCAGAGCAGGTTATCTCTTTTCACCAGTGCTAGTAATGATATCTAGCAGACAAAGTCTCACTCAGAAATGGACCTGACTCACTGAGGGGACCATGAAATCCCCTTGACCTCAACCCAGCCAAGACCTCTCCCACCACTGGTGGATGCCAGAACTCCACTATTTCTCCCTTACTCTTCACTTCGATGCCTGTTAAACCATTAATACTCCTACAGGAAATACTTCTGAACAAGTATTTCTATCTTCTCTAGAGTATGAGAGTTGAAGAGATTTATAAGCAGATTTTTGGGATTTATGTTTAGGGATTTGAGTGAGAAAAGGAGGAGAGGTGGAAAGGAATGCCGAATTCCAGAGGGAAATGGGAGGAGGAGCCACACACCTGAAAGGGGACCATATTGAAGACAAGGAAAATGTTGCCTATTTTGGAAATCTGCCCAGAATTTTTTTTTAAATTTATTTAATTTATTTATTTTTGGCTGTGTTGGGTCTTCGTTGCTGTGCGTGGGCTTTCTCTAGTTGCGGCGAGTGGGGGCTACTCATTGTGGTGGCTTCTCTTTTTGTGGAGCACGGGATCTAGTTGTGCGGGCTTCAGTAGTTGTGGCACGCAGGCTCAGGAGTTGTGGCTCGTGGGCTCTAGAACACAGGCTGAGTAGTCGTGGCGCACGGGCTTAGTTGCTCCGCAGCATGTGGGATCTTCCTGGACCAGGGCTCAAACCCGTGTCCCCTGCACTGGCAGGCGGATTCTTAACCACTGCGCCACCAGGAAAGCCCCTGCCCAGATTTAATTCTTAGTTCCAATAAATAAGACGTCTCCACTGTGCATTGGTACCTAAGTGAGTCTCATCCTAAAGAAGGAAGTACACACTTTCTCACCTTTCTCCTTGCTGTTAATGTCAGCCTTAGAGACAGGTGACCCCCAATGCACTGTCCTAGTTCTTCAACTCTTTTCTCATCAAGTTAAAGCCTTTGGGGTATATCCTCATGAAATTTACTCAGGGAAAATGGGACCAAAATAATGTTTGGTTTAGAAGTTCTAAAATGAAAAGTGAAATTACTCACCATTTAAACTAGTGCTTAGATGGAACAGCTCCCCAAGAACTGACAAGGAAAAGCAGAAAAAGAGAAATATGTTTCATTTTTAAAAACTCTTCCATTTGAACAATTATCCCAAAAGACAACAAAACAAGGTAATTTGAGTGAGTTTGTTTTTTTTTTAGGACATGACCACACATTCTACCATGATATATGGATTATTCTGGGAGTCGGGAGGGCAGGATTGTTGAAAGTCCAGGAAAAGAAGTCATAATTTGAAGTAAGCAACAATAAGAATAAAAAACTTTTCTTATGGTTTCACATATATACATAGCTGCTCTATTCTTTTTTAAAGTTTAAATGTAAAATACTTAATTCCATATTTACCCACGATGTGCAGCATAGAAGCACAGATATTTCTCCAGGCACAACCAGATGTGACAATGCCTTCAAGACCCAGCAGTGAATTCCTCTTACACTAGGTCTGAGGAAAGTTGACTGAGGGAGATTTCACATTCCGTGGATTTCAGCCATCTCTCCAGCTTCCCCATGTCACTGAAATCTCACTGTTACACTCAGAATTTGTCTTCTCCTTAAGATCACTTTCAAAGCATTTCACTGCCTGTGACAAGACAGAGTAAGGAAAATGCTGATAAGTTTGGATTTCTTTCCCCAGTCTCTCAGCTTTTCTATCTTATAGTTTGGCATCTCATTCCTCTGTTACATCAGATGCCACATTAGAAATCTCTACTCAATATTGACATATATCAAAGGTGCTGACTGGCAAGGCACTAGGTACAGCTTAAATTCAGTCTTTGATCACGACCACTTTTCAAACATTTAAGAGTGTAATTAGAAAAAAATTCAGAAAGCACTTGAAAACTTCACATAATGGCCAATCCAGATTTTAGTGAGCCTGTCAGATGTTTTTAACCCATTCCTGATATCAGGACCAAAAGGATGAGTCAATTTATCAGTATTTTCAGAAATAATATTTCAGACTAAAGTATGAGCTGGATGTTCTATTTTGGTCTGTTCTTCCTCATTTTTACATATTCCTTTCTCTTTTTTTCTTGAAAGATGCTATTGAGTAAAAAGAAAATGATGATAATATTTAAAGTTCTGACTTAAAAGTAATGATATAAAATTTCTTAAACTGAGATAAAGTCTTAAAAAAGAGGAATGATTTTCTGGGTCAAAAGATTAAAATGATTTATTTTTAAACCCATTAAATCTGGACTAACTAATATTCCATTTGATTTATTATACTGAAACAAAACCATCACTAAGGCACCCCAAAATTTTGCATTAATAAATTTAATTTGAGTCCCAGATGAGAGGGCTATGAAGAGGAGATAGCACTAGGCTGTCTATATACATGTATAAAAATATATATTTTTTCAATTAGTAGGCTCCCTAATAAATCATTCCGTACATTGTGAATTTTACTTCAGTAGGAAAGCTGCCACAATTATTTGTTTTCATTTCATGACAAAATTGGAGGATGTTCAATGAAACAAGTAGATTGCATATTAAATACAAATGTACTGATAATATTCACTAGATAACTATGATGTTTCTCCTGGAGGGCGAGAGACTCAGAGTGCCTACTTTCCAAGAAAATTATGTGTTTGCTGTGATATGTTTCTTATGCCTTCTGAAAATCTTTAATTCTACTTTAAAATAGATGTTGGATGTCATGCTCCTGCAAGAGGAAAACCTGAATTCACAAACAGAGGCACATGACATGAGATATATTAAAAACATTTTGCAAATAGAATATGCCAGAGTTAGCAGAAAAGTATGCTTTGGGGGAAACTTCTATTATGAATAAAATTGTTGTTTGTCACTTTTATTTTGCTGGGAGGCAAATTACTCATTGCATAGCCTGTTCCATTTTTTTCTTGAAATCAGGTCACTTAATTCCTTCTGGGATGTATTCAGAATGAGAGCCTATATTTTCCTCTCAGATTAATCTGGAGAGAATTTCAAGTTGCAGGTCTTCATATAATAAGGCACGTGGAAATGGAGTCTAAAATGTCTGACACTTTAATGAGATAACTTCATCCACAATGGCATTACTTGTGAATATGATTTAAATGAAAATGGAGGCGAACCAAATCCCCACATGACCTCAGCAACTCTAAAATTATATTCCTGTAATGTGCTTTATACCTCCTATACCCCAAATACAGCTGGTAACCTCTAAATGCCAGCATTTGTGGATGGAAACCTATTTCTGAGCACAATATGTCATCTGTTCCTAGGATAAAACCGTTATTATTCATTCTTCTGGGACAGGAATCCATGTTTAATAATATTTATGATTTAAAGGTAGAGCTAGTCAAATGCAGGACATTCAAAAGTTCAGTTGGACAATTCGTTTTCTATTCACCACCTATTCAGTCTTCTTCGTTTTTCTAAATATAATGACACACCCTGAGGAGGGAGGGCGAGCTGATTTCAGGTCTCAAACTTAAAAGCTGAACAACCACTGCGTAACTGATATTATCTCTAAGAGAAATCTGTAAGATATAACATTTTTCCTGTTACTATAAAATAATCAAAATAGGCATTTTAGCGCTAGCTGGAGTCCTTTATCACATAGGAAAAAGATCTAGAGAAAATCAGAACAGATAGAGAGAGAGAGAGAGAGAGAGAGAGAGAGAGAGATAGATAGATAGGGTAATAATTCTCAAATGATCTGTAGGGAAGGGTTAGTTTATTTTGTTTTTAATTTCCAATCTGTCAAGGGTATATACATTTGTAAAATTTTAAAAATGATTAATAGAAAATGAAATAAAAAGTAAGCAAAGGCATACAAACTATAAGCCCAGACTTCCATTATTAGATTCAACAGTCAAGGAAATTACATTGCAATGAATATTACCAGAAAAAAAGAATAACAGGAAAATTGGTTAGAATCTTCTAAATGCTTACTCTCAACTTTCACACTTCTTGCATCACAGACTGGCACCAGTCCACGGACCATATTTTGAGAAACACTGAGACAGAACAAATGTTCTTGCTGTGCCTTCCTCCCTGTTTATTTCATATTTGGTACGTATCTCAACATCTTTAAACAGTGTGTTAGCAGCAGCATTTTAGGGAAACATAATTTTTTCTTCTATGTCTGCTTATCCTTATATGGTAGCTGGGGATGATGCTGGGAGCCTGGGAAAGGTGCCATGCTATGGACAAATGTTAGATATGATTCCTCCCCTAAAAAAATATAACCCACTAAGAGAGGAGAGCATCATGAACTCCTTAATGAAGTGTTTCCCACTGTGGTCATGCACTAGTGGAGTGTCATAGACTTCTTTCAAGGTGTAATTCCTATATGCACCAAATAATGTCAGCAGCCTGAATAAATGCTTTCTGGATGTGAATTCTGCCACATTTCCAACCAATGGATGCAGCTGTGATTAATAAAATATTCGTTCATTTTTAAATGCTACCAAAATTGATAGTAACTCTGTGCCAATAAGTATATACCCTACTGGTAAATTCCAGAGATACAACTAGAGTCATGGGGGCGGGATGACACTCAGAAAGTGGGAAACACCAGTAAACATTTTTAGAAGAGAAACATTTTTTAGAGGAGAGCCTATGGGGTTGGAGAAGGCAGTGGGTGTAAGAGAAATTTGAGTTTTTGCTGGAGGAATGGGTGTGACTTTTTTCATAGAAGTCATTCTAGATGGAGGAAGTAACACAAGTGAGGATATAAAGCCATAACAAACTCTCCTATGGAAAGTGAAATAGATGGTGGGTGGTGAGTTGGTTGAGAAGATCATGGAGGACTTGGAACACTGCTAAAGGTGGATTTTTATCCATTACACAGTAAAAACATTTCAACAAAAGTCTAAATCTCTGATTAACAAATAGCAATCCTAAAGGTTGATGTTGACAATGACTCTGAAGTTGTACCCACACTCAAGAAGGGAAAGCACTGTATTTGATTACAGATGTCGGCCACAGACATGTGCTAGGGAAGCAATGGCAGACATTTATTATTTCTGACCCTGAGCTGTGGTTTCCAAACCTGTCTGAAAGTTGAAAAAGCTTATGGGTTTTAAAACACTCAGCTCTACAGGGCTCACAGCATCTAGCAACTGGTCTATACGGTAGAAAGGAATTAAAGATGTTTAAGTACATAAAGGTGAGATATAAGATGGAAACTCATGTGCTGGATGCAGAATGGGCAAGAGCCCAGAACATGAGCTGATAGAAGGTTGTGACAAAATAAGTGCACAACAGAACAAAACAAAAATCTTATTTGAGAAACATCTTAAAATGTCATAGAATATTGGAGCTGAAAATTAATCTTAAAATATTGTAGCCCAACTTTCGTTTTAAAAATATAGAAACAGAGACACATAGATATTAAGTCTCTTGCCCCAAAACATTTGTTAGCAACTTAAAGAACAGGAATTAGAACCATAGCCTCTACCAATCTCCATTTATGACATCAATAGCACTTAGCAAATCATTAAATGTGAATATCATAATTGAAGAATCAAAGATAATTCCAAGATTTCAAGACTGAATTACTGGAAGAATAATAGATTCACTGTCAATGGAGGGCTTTGCATTTTAATTTTGATAACAAAATATTTATTGATGAAATGGGCCATTAAAGTATAATATCTTTATTAGTCGAGGCATTTCTCCCTTAAGTACACTATTTGGTACATTACATTAGTCAAGGCAGGCTAAATAGGCTGCAGCAACAAAATCTGCAGCAACTTAGCACAACAAAAGCTCATCTCTTGCTTTCAAAAAGTGCATTCATTGGGCACAGGCGACTCTCAAGGGCAGTGATTCCTAAACCTACAGGTGTTAACTCAGCATTCCAGGCTCGTTATCCTAACAATTAAATGCCACTATCCAGAAATGATGACTTCACTCCCATTTCTTTGGCTAAAGCAAGTCACATGGCTATGCCAACTTCTAAGGAGAGGGTAGTGTAACTGTCCTGTGCACCTGGAAGGGGAGATGCTGGTGAACAGTCATGATGCTACCAACAATAACAGGTACAATAAGATTTAAAAGAAGGTAGAGATGAATGTGTCCCAAATGAGGAATATCGCACATATAAGTGAGCATGTTCTGCTGACTTTTTTGGGCCAAAAGTCTTGTGTGGTTTTTATGCTATCGCCGAAGGGATTCTAGTCCACAAGAATGTAAAAAATCAGGAAAGCTGTGTTTTTCTATTTCTCCATATGGTACGTAGCTCAAAGGGAAACACTGTAAAGGAAAAATGAGTTCCAGATCAAGAGTAGGATACGTTTTATGACAATGTTATGCCAAGTAAACAAACATAAATTTAAAAGACATCCACTTTAACAAAATAAAATTCTAATTTACCTATGAAATGGAAGCATAAATATTTATTGATTTTTCCAATTCTGATATCTAGGTAAATATGTGTGTCTGTAGATGTCTTTGTTAGGATGTTGGTGCTTGCAAGTTATCTTCCTGAAGAATTTTTAAAGGGACACTTAAGAAACAGTCAGGAGTATTATGCCTACACCAGCTCCATTATGTCTAAGCAATAGCCTCGCAGGACAATTTTGTAAAAAAAAATTAGAATTTTTTTAAAAAGATGCGAAGCTTAAATTCTCAAACCCCAAATACTGGTTGAGTAGCCACAACAGCAGAGTAAACAATGGACAATTGAAAATTCATGTTGATCATCAAGTCATTTGTTGCTATGGTGTCAAAAGGCTACACTTTCTATATATTCTAGAAAGTTAAAGGACTGCAGTGGTACAGTCTTAATTTTTTATTTCCATTTCTCAAAAATGTTGGAAACCATAATGTCAACGTGGAAAATGTTGCCTGGTTATTTACGCAGACGATATACGAAGTTGATATTTTGTGAATTTCATGCCGTAAAGTTGGTTCTCTGGGAGACAATGTGAGGAGCAATAGAAGGGCCTGTCCCAGATTCCCATTTGTCTCTGAGTGTTGCTCTTCTCCAAGCAGAGAATGGTATCTTTTTACATGGTGCGACCTCACTGGCTTAGAAAATGGCAGAGCAAGGACCATTCCAGTGTACCTGTGTGCAAGTTTCTTTGGAGTGGAGTTTCCTGGGCACTGGTGTTGTGCATGTACAACTGGATTACAAATGCCAGCTTATTTTCCAAAGTGGCTTTGCCAATTTCCACTCCCTCCATTGATGTCTGACAGACTCTTTGTTCCATGAAGTACAAACAAGGGCAACTGAACTAGCATTGCACACATCAAACCTGCTGAAGGAGTTTCTACTGGGGAAAACTCACAGAGATGGCATGAGTATAAGTGAGTGGGTCTCCTCTTGTCCTGATCACTCTCTGAGGCAGCACACAACAAACTGACGTGGCCAGAAGTCAGACTCTGGGATAGGAAATCCCACAACTTGGTCTGAAGGTTTTCAAGAATCACTATTGAGGAAGCACGAGTATCTTCTTTTATATGATCAGAGGCTCCAACACAATAAAAAATAATATGTGGCAGAGTCATGGCCCAGCTCTCTCCTGTCAGCTCTGTGTTGATAGCTAAGTGTATAGCAGCTGCCCTTCTCCTGTCAGGATCCATCCAAGGGCTGCAGTCCAAGCCTTCAGTTGACATCTTAAGTGCTGAACTATAGCCAGTTTCCATGGAGCTTTGAAGGATGCAGTTCCTCTTCTGGAACCCAGTCTTCAGGGGGACCTGTATTGGACAAATAACCCCTACCTTTCATTCCACATCCTTTTCTTTCTGGTATCACTTTGTTATTAATTTTTAAGTTAATTATGTTGAAGTTAGAGTATGTGGTACTACTATTATAAATCTCTGAAAGTTAAGACTTTCTTTCTGGCTTAGCATGTCATTAATTTTCATAAATTTTCTATGCATTGACAGGAACAGTATTTTAAATGTATCTGTTATGTCAAACTTGTTAATTATATTGTTGAGAACATCTATAGCCTTATTTTTGTTTGACTAACTTATCAATCACTTAGAGAGGTATGTTGAAATCTTCTGATATGTTGGTGGATTTTTTAGCTTCCTTTATGTAGTTTTGCACATTTTTGGTTTATATATTTGAGGGCTATTTTGAAAGATGCATACAAGTTTATAAAATATTTTTCTGATGAATAAACACGTTTGTTGCTATGTAAATGATCCTCTTTCCCTCCTATAATTCTCTTTGCTATAACTTGATTTTGTTTTGTATTATTATACCCCTAAAACTTTCTTTTAATTAGTATATGACAGGCATTTGTTCTATGTTTTTAATTTTCAACTTTTCTGTGCCCTCTTTCTTTTAAAAAGCATTCACTTATTTTTTATCCAGACAGAAAAAAAAATCATTGAATTTTAGTGGGGAGTTTAGTTCTTTACTTTATGGATTATGAGTGTGGATATATTTATTTTCATTTTTCTCAGCTTATTTTCTACCCACTTGTTCTTCTATATTTTGTTTATGTGTTGGTTTACCCTTTCCCTATGCCACTTCAACTGGGGTTTAATTTCCCCACTTTATTTTTTTAACATCTACTAGCTTGAAAGTTCTACATTCAATTGTTATTTTTCTAGAAATTCCTATGGAAATTTTAACATGCATTATTAGCTTAAGATGTTTAAAGTTAATAAATACCTTAACTCTTCTCCTAAAAAATAGATGAACTTTAAAAGAATCAGCTCCAGTCACTCCTGTCAAATAACATTTGGTTGCTGTCCAGAATTCAGGTCTATCTTGATTTTTTAACCTTCTAAATTAGATATTATTATTGTTACATTTAATCAATGTTTGTTTAGATTTAACAACATATTCATTATTTTAGTTTCAATTTGTTTCATTTCATTCATACATACCTTCTAGAATCATTTTCTTTCTAACTGAATAAATTCCTGATGTTCTCCCTTTGTAAGGGTCTAATGCTTGTAAAAGCTCTCAGTTTTTGTCTGAAAATGTTTTATTTCCCCCTTGCTCTTTCTCAAGGTATGCATTTACAGATTGACAGGTATTTTTCTCTCAACACTTTACAGATCTTACTCCCTGACTCCTGCCTTCCATTGTTGCTGCTAGAAATCAGCTGTTACTCTAATAGTTATTCCTTTGTATGTGCTATTTTTCTACTTTTTAAAATAACTGATTGTGAGAGCCTCTGTCTTTGGTGCACCTTGAGTTCACTATCATGTATCTAGATGAGCTTCTTTTATTTTTCTTGGGATTCATTGGGACCTTTTAATCTGAGGACTGGTGTCTTTGATATATTCTGGAGACATCTTAGGCATCATCTTTAAGAACACTCCTACACCCCTTCTTTATTTTGTCTCTGTTTAGACATATATGCATCTTAAGTACTTTATCATATTTTCATTCTCTTGTCTCTCTCTACTGCATTCTGGGTAATTTTCTCAGTTCTATTTTCCAGATCACTAAGTAGCTCTTCAGTTGTGTCTAATCTGCTGTTAAAATCATCCATTGCACAGCAAATCCATATCTGAAACTTGGTGCCTTGGAAATACACAAGTCCACATAGTTTTTGTATAAAGGATGCTCCTTGCAGCTTTATTTGAAATAGGAAAAAGAAAATAAATATCTCTCGGTAGGGAAATGGTTCAATAAATTACACACATCTGTTGAATTAAATTAACACTAGAAGCTTTTGCACAGCAAAGGAAACCATCAACACAACAAAAAGACAACCTACTGAATGGGAGAAAATATTTGCAAATGATAGACCCATAAGGGATTAATATCCAAAAATGTATAAATGGTTCATACAACTCAACATCAAAAAATCAAACAACTCCATTTTTAAATGGGTAGAAGAACTGAATAGACATTTTTCCAAAGAGGAAATGCAGATGGCCAACAAGCACATGAAAAATGCTCAATATCACTAACTGTCACCGAAATGCAAATCAAAACCACAATGAGATACCACCTCATACCTGTCAGAATGGCCATCATCAAAAAGAGGACAAGTAACAAGTGTTGGTGGAGATGTGGAGAAAAGGGAGCCCTCCTGCACTGTTGGTGGGAATGTAAATTGGTGCAGCTACTATGGAGAACAGTATGGAGGTTTCTCAAAAAACTAAAAATAGAACTACTAGTAGTGGAGAGCAATTCCACTCCTGGGTATTTATCTGAAAAAAAAAAAAAAAAACCACTAATTTGAACTGAGACATGCACCCCAATGTTCATAGCAGCATTATTTATAATTGCTAGGATATGGAAGAAACTTAAGTATCTATCAACAGATGAATGGGTAAAGAAGATGTGGTGTGTGTGTATGTGTACATATATATATAAAATATATATATAATATATGTATATACACACAATATTCCAATATATATAGAATACATATTCCATATATATACCAATGGAATACTACTCAGTCATAAAAAAGAATGAAATTTTGTCATTTGCAGCAGCATAGATGGACTTGGAAGGCATCATGCTAAATGAAATAAGTCATACAGAGAAAGACAAATACTATATGATATCACTTATATGTGGAATCTAAAAAATACAACAAACTAGTGAATATATCAAAAAAGAAGTAGAACCACAGATATAGAGAACAAACTAGTGGTTACCAGTGGGGAGAGGGGGAGGGGGGCAATATAGGGGTGGGGGAGTGGGAGATACAAACTACTGGGTATAAGATAGGCTCAAGGATGTATTGTACAGCATGGGGAATAGAGCCAATATTTTGCAATAACTGTGAATGGAAAGTAAACTTTAAAAATATATTTTAAAAACTTTAATTAAAAAAACATTAATAGCTATCTAAATCAAGGGTTTTCTTTCATATATTCCATCTTGGACCAATGCCCATCTACATATAGTAGAAAAACATAATTTCCAGTGAGTGTGTGTGTGTGTGTGTGTGTGTGTGTGTGTGTGTATAGAGAATGTCTAAAAGTAGCTACTCCAAATTGATATGTGCTTTTAGTGTAAAATACAGTCTGGATTTCAAAGACTTGTATGAAAAAATATAAATTATCTCATTAATAATCTT
Source organism: Physeter macrocephalus (assembly GCF_002837175.3). NCBI lineage: Eukaryota > Metazoa > Chordata > Mammalia > Artiodactyla > Physeteridae > Physeter > Physeter macrocephalus. The sequence goes on from NC_041227.1 coordinate 36,378,819, forward strand.
ATACTGATTGTGTGTTGAAATGATTTTACTTTGAATTTACTGGGTTAAATAAAATATTAAAATTAATTTCATGTTTGTTTCTACTTTTTCTTGCCTAGTACACATTTTAAAATTGCATATTTTTTTTAATTTTTTTTTTAAGCAGAGGTTTTCTTAGAAGCCCATATGATTTAAATTATTTATTAATTTATTTATGGTTGTGTTGGGTCTTCGTTTCTGTGCGAGGGCTCTCTCTAGTTGTGGCAAGCGGGGGCCACTCTTCATCGTGGTGCACGGGCCTCTCACTATTGCGGCCTCTCTTGTTGCAGAGCACAGGCTCCAGATGCGCAGGCCCAGTAATTGTGGCTCACGGGCCCAGTTGCTCCATGGCATGTGGGAGCTTCCCAGACAAGGGCTCGAACCCGTGTCCCCTGTATTGGCAGGCAGATTCTCAACCACTGTGCCACCAGGGAAGCCCCATATTATTTTTTAAAGCTGTTGATTTTCTAATTTAAAGTTCATTTTACAACTCTAGAATTATTATTTAGTTCTTTTGCTGGTACGTACAATATTGATATTTCCTATTTCTTAGTCACATTTTCAATACTCCTTTATTTTCTTGACTATGTGCATCATAATTATTTCATATTCACTATCTTGTAATTCCAATATTGACTGTCACTATAGGTGTGATTCCATGTGTTGTTTCTGCTGACTCTCTCCCATGGTGGCTCATTTCCTCTTATACTTATTAATCCTTGGAACTTTATCTGTGAAAATTCTGAGTTTAATTTACTTTTCTCCAAAGCAAATTTGCATTTTATTCTGCCAGGGATATGGAACCCTACCACTCCAGCACAAATTAAGACACATGCTCACCTTATGAGTCTGGGGGAAAGTCATATAGGCATTATGATTTTTTTTCACTTTTTGTTAAAGTATAATATATATACACAGAAATGTGCACATATCTAAGTGAAGGACTCAATAAACTTTCACAAACTAAGCATATCTGTACAGTCAGCACCCAAATCAAGAAATAGGATATTACAGGTACCTAGAAGGAGATGCCCTCCACAAGCCTGGCACTATCGTTACTGTTTTGTTTTCATCCTTTGGTACTCAGAGCAAAGGCTGAATTCAGCAGATACCCTCAAGGTCTCCTATATGGGTGTAACCCCCCTTTCCTAGTGTTTAGCTCTGTTTCTTACTTGTTGGGGTCCCAGGCTTTGTCTCCTGTCCCCTTGTGAGTGGCCAATTTAAACTCAGGCTCCAGGTAACTAGGGATGTGCAAATATCCCCAGGACAAACATTGTTTCTAGTACTTTAATATTCTCCAGATTTGAGCTTTTCTTTTGCTTCTGACCTTACTTCTTATTCTCCCAGAAGCTCAGAAATGTATGAGAGAGAGATGGAGACAGAGAGATGAGAGTGAGAGAAATGTTGAGTTTAACATCTAAACCAGCAACAGGGAGTAAGTTCGATAAATTATCATAAATGATAAAGATGAAAATGCTACAGCATTAAAAATCTTGTTTAAATGCCCATGATGTTATTAAAAAAAACTGATTCAAACCTGTATATGCAGGTTTGTAAAAACATTCATGTGTCTGTACAGACCTAAAAATACAGGAAGGAAATGAATTAAAGTATTCATAGGGACCTTCTTTGGGAAATGGACCCACGAATTCTTTTATTCTCATGCTTTTCTGTATTTTATGCAAGGCACTCATTCTATAAAATGAACAAAAATTAGGAAGGATTAAGAAGAAAGAGCAGAAGCCAGAAACACTTTTCCTACCTACCTTCACTCCTTGTCATACACTCAGACTATGTCAGTGACATGAGAGAAGCTGGAAAAAAACTGTACAGCTCCAATAATGCTCAACAGGCAAAATCTGCAGCAAAGTGGGCACAACCCTCCTCTGTCTTCTACATGTGCTGATGACCATCAAATGGAAAATGCAACCTCACTGAGGAGGAAGCTTTGACTCTTCCCACCCATGGGTTTTCTTTTATGTCTCAGCTTTAAACTGCCTTCCTTCAAACAGCCACTGCAAGTAAGGGATAGAACAAAACTCTTCACAGGCTCTCATTTAAGACTCACAATTTTTTGGTTCCTTGACTTGATGGACCTTGTGAAATACTGGAAGGCATGAGACTCACAAAAGGAAGGAAAAGCAATAGTAGATTTTTACAAATTTCAATTATTGCTAATAGGTTATTAGGAAGAAATAAGCCTTTTTTCCAACTTAGTATGTTGATCTGCTCTCATGCTTTGGGGGCAGTAATTAGAAAGCAGGACCAGTACTGAAGACCACTTGTAGGACAAGGTTTAAAAAAAGATAGAAATAATTTGCCTAAGAGAATGCTTTTATATTTCTCTCTTCAGAGTTGTGAATAGGGCTACCTCAGTATCTGAGGTCTTGCCACTCAAAAGTATGGTACCCGGACCAGTAACATCAGCAGCACATGGGAGCCTGCTGGGGATGCAGGTTCTTGGGCCCTACCCCAGACCTACAGCATCAGAATCTCAGGGATCTATGGTTAACAACCTCCCTAATAATTCCTATATACACTAACATTTCAAAACCACTTGAGAACATCCAAAAATAATATCAAGAAATCATAGTTCAAATTGAAAAGGAGGCAATTGTATTCCTCTAAATATCTGAATTCCTCTCTCATCTGAGAGAAAAACTTATTATAAACCTTCACCCTAGTGGCCACAGTAAAGTGTGGGAACTCTACACATATCGATAAACAGATGTCAGGGCTGCATTTAAGTGGCCTGGTCCATACCTGCTTCCCTTTCACAGGCAAGCCCCAGGAATGGACTTTTTGTTCAATTTCTCCTTTCACATCTTCTTTGAAGAAATGCAACTTTGAACTAACAGTGTCGCTGTTGGGAACTGTTTTGTGCCGGCCATAAACTGTGTCTTCCTCTGTGTGACTCTCCGGTGAGCCAGTGTAAAAATAGGGACAAAACCAACAAAAAATTGCAAGGAAACAGGAAATGCTCTAAAACACAGGAGTTTGCCAGCTTAATTTAGTTCTTCTTTTCTTATGCATTGCCATGCTATATGATTTTCTACCTTTTTTTAGAATCATGGTTAACTGAACATATAAAAAATTTTTTTGACAACAAGCATATGACAAAGTATGAAAAATAAGTGAAAAATCTAAACTATGCCTTTGGAATCTTCTTTTTTAGTATTATTCACTGCTAAGGACCAAGACTTTTATAAATCCAACTTTTGAAAAATGTTGATTAATTATTTACTATGTGTTAGGAACCTTTCAGGGTTATAATTTCCTCCCATCAAAATTTATCCATCCTATTTCCTATTCTCTCTGAATGCTGCATTATGATAACATAACACATTGACCTACAATAGCGGTGTGTATGAATGACGGTGTTCGAAATATTTTTCTCCCTTGCTCCTGTATCAGTTATCTAATAATGCTTGTAACAAAAAAATCACAAAACCTCAGTGTTGTAATACGGTAGCATTTATTGCTCACATATCAGGGGTCAGCAGAGAATCTGCTGCGGGTTCCGTGTCTTCTGGCTGGGCTCGCTCACTGGGCTGTGCACCCGCTGGCTCTCCGTTGGTCTAGACCAGACTCAATGGGGCCGACTGGGCAGTTGGAGTCTGCTCCATGTGTGCTTCATGTTCCAGCAGGCCACCTCGGGCGTGTCCTCATGAAGATGACAGAGTCACAAGGAAGAGCAAGGCCTCTTGAGTTGCAGACTTGGAGCCATCGCAGTCGTACTTCTGCTTCATTCTATTGGCTAAAGCCAGGCACATGATCAAGTCCAGAGACAGAGGCAGAGGATGCTTCAAAGTTAAATGGCAAAGGGGATGCAGGCAGAGTGAAGAATCAGGGTTGTGTCTGCAATCAACCTACCACTACTCCTCATTCAGTCCATCAACGGGATCTGTCGATCCCTCCTTGGAAATATTTTTCACACTGGTGCAATTTTCTCTACCGTATCACTACCACCACTTCAGGCCACCATGACCTCTTGCTTACAGCCTCCTAACTGTACCATCCACATCTTTCTCGTCCATTGTTCCTTAGGCCATTCTCAACACAGCAGTTGGAATAATCTTTTCCGTTTGTTTGTTTGTTTTTGTTTTTTCGGCACGCAAGCCTCTCACTGTTGTGGCCTCTCCCGCTGCGGAGCACAGGCTCCGGACGCACAGGCTCAGCGACCATGGCTCACGGGCCCAGCCGCTCCGCGGCATGGTCTCTCCCGTTGCGGAGCACAGGCTCCGGATGCACAGGCTCAGCGACCATGGCCCACGGGCCCAGCCGCTCCGCGGCATGTGGGAACTTCCCGGACCGGGGCACGAACCCGTGTCCCCTGCATCGGCAGGCGGACTCTCAACCACTGCGCCACCAGGGAAGCCCTGGAATAATCTTTTTAATAAGAAATCTCTTCTTGCCACTCATTTGCTTAAGTCCACTCAACGGTTTCCTGTTGTTCTCAGGATAAAGGCAGAAATCCTGAATATGGCATGTAAGGCCCTGTCCCATGTGAATGTGGAACCTGACGCTCTCTTCAATCTTACTTAGCTTCCCTGTACACTCTGGGCTCCAGCCACACTGACCTTCCATCGCTTTCTCCAATGCTGCACTTCTCTACACCACAAGGATCCCTCTACCTCAACTAGTCTTTGCCTAGTTCAAGTCTATGCATCCACCAGATTGCCATTCAAACATCACTTCCTCAACCCTGTCACCCCCCTGACCCTATAACAAAGTGTCCTAATTTTACATTCTCAAAGCTACTTACAATTTTCCATCACTGTCCTTACCACTTTTTGTAACTAACAATGATCTGTATCATTAATTATTAATGTCCACCCCTCACTAAACCATAAAACTCCATGATGTCAGAGGTCATGTCTGTAAATTTGATGTGGCTTCCTAAAACATTTGCTAAACTGTGAAAGAAAACTAAATTATGTTTTACTTAATTTTGAGTATACAATTTATTATATCTTGAAATTAAGTAAAGACTATGTGTGATGGTACTGTGTACTTAGATTCTTTTAAAAATGCATTACTGGTAAATATAGCAAAACATCAATCATTTGTCTGCCTTCCAAATTTATCAGCCAAATCCTCTCTTTAATTTGAGCACATATGCCTTGCCCCTGGGAATAGAACCATGAAACAGACTGCTGGTAAAATTATTCTTGAAGGTTTGTATTTATTTTTTGGTCATATAAAAATGATTCTCTACATCCTCTGTAGGGAGAAAGAATAAATTCAAGTCTGTGCCAAAAAGGTGTAAAGCTTTTTGGTTAGATTTGTATTATGACAACTGAGGGGCACTAACTATACATTCAAGGTAAACAGTATTTCCCTCTTTGACAAAAACCTGAATTACAATGAAAACTGCAAAAATATATGCATACAATAGTATGTAATAGTGTTTTGGTATAAACAAATTTTAAGTATTTCAGAAATTTGGTCAATGCATTTTTAAAACATTTTTATTGGAGTATAGTTGCTTTACAATGTTGTGTTAGTTTCTACTGTACAGCAAAATGAATCAGCTATACATATACATATACCCCTCTTTTTTGGATTTCCTTCCCATTTAGGTCACCACAGAGCATTGAGTAGAGCTCCCTGTGCTATAGAGTAGGTTCTCATTAGTTATCTATTTTATATATAGTATCAATAGTGTATATATGTCAATCCCAATCTCCCAATTCATCCTACCCCCTCTTTCCCCCTTGGTATCCATCCATTTGTTCTCTACATCTGTGTCTCTATCTCTGTTTTGTAAATAAGATTGTCTATACCAATTTTTTCAGATTCCTCATATATGCATTAATATATGATATTTATTTTTCTCTTTTGACTTACTTCACTCTGTATGACAGACTATAGGTCCATCCACGTCTCTACAAATGTCTCAATTTCGTTCCTTTTTATGTCTGAGTAATATTCCATTGTATATATGTACCACATCTTTACCCATTTGTCTGTTGATGGACATTTAGGTTGTTTCCATGTCCTGGCTATTGTAAATAGTGCTGAAGTGAACAATGGGTTGCATGTGTCTTTTTGAATTATGGTTTTCTATGGGTATATGCTCAGTAGTGGGATTGCTGGGTCACATGGTAGTTCTATTTTTAGTTTTTTAAGGAAACTCCATACTGTTCTCCATAGTGGCTGTATGAATTTACATTCCCACCAACAGTGAAAGAGGGCTCCCTTTTCTCCACACCCTCATTTTTATGTTTTGACCTGATGAACCAATGTAAATATAATAGATTATCCTATAAAAGTAACTTATTACATTGAGGAATATTTCCCTCCCAATTCCACACTTTATTTTTTGTGAACCTATTCTCAGACCCAAAAAGGGAAGCCCTTTAGGGGGCTTTGACCGGGTTTGGACCTTGGATTCAAACTGGACCATAGTCCTCCTCCTGGCAGTTTGTAATTAGGACACAATGACATTAAGCTGTCTGCAACCAGAAGGTCAGGTAAAATCCAAGACTGAATCTCCTCTCCTTAGGGAGGGCATGTAGGCTACTGAGCAATTAGACAAAGGCAGTCTGTGAGAAGGAGGGAAGGAGAATAAAAGACACACACAGGGGGATCAGGGAGCTCTTGTGGGGAGACTGAAAAAGTAAAAGAGAAAGTGTGTAAGAGCAAACAAGACATCTTTGGCTTCTGATGCTCTCGTTTCCAAGTCCAAGCCTGGAAAAGCTTGGCTGTATTTTCTGTCATATATTCTGAGAGAATTCCTTAAACCATGTAAGAAATTCCATGACTTATTCAATGAGTTTCTGTTTCCTGCAAGAAAATAATGTCTGGTCAAGACAGAGAAGAGAAGAGGCCAGTAAACATGTTCAAGGCCCAGGGGTTACTGTCTTCTCAGAGTTTCACTATAGAGTCTGGGTCCTTTCACTCTTGGGATGGCCTCATGGGATTCTGACTTTATCTGGGCATTTGCTTCTTATGGTGAATTACAACCCTAAAATGGGGCCTGCTATGGGAGAATCATACACTTTTAGTGCCAGAAAAAGAAAGCTTCCAAGACTTCTTTCGTTCTAGCTGTGCTTCAGAGCCACTTGTGAAATTTACAGGAGCATAGAATTTGGGGTCCAGCCAGCCTGCTTCAGTGGATCCAGAGTCACTAGACTGACATCTACAGGTGATTATTGTATTTATGTATTATTGTATTATTATTATTAATATTGTATTATATTTTTATTACTATATTATATTATTGTAAAAATCAGCCCACCAATCCTTTCTTCAAAGATAAAATCATTGAGGCCATTATCAAATAACTATTGCTGTGTAACAAACAACCCCTAACTCCATGACTTAGAATAATAAGAATGACTGCTTATGAGTCTATGGGCCAACTGGGCGGCTCTTCTGGTCTTGGCCGGATCCACACATTCATACTGGGTCAGGGAGGTACTCTGCTCTCATAGCTAGGCCCTCTCACATGTTTGGGGGAGACAGGCTGGATGCTCCAGAAGGGCTGGAGCTGGGACAACTGGGCTTTCTGCCCTGTGGTTTCTTGCTCCAGCAGGCAGCTTGGGGTTCTAAGACAGGAGAGCAGAAGAGTGTAAGGTCTCCTGAGATACAGTTCAGAACGGACACAATGTCACATCCTCTGGATTCTATTGGTCACAGCAGGTCACACGGCTCATCTAGATTCAAGGGGTGGGGAAATTGACTCCATTTCTGTGTGGGAGTAGCTACCTAGTCTTGTAGGTGATGTGGCTCCAGGGAGGGGTGAATCATTTCAGCAAGTTTTTGCAGTCAATCTACCCGAGGCCCATAAAGGGTTAAGTAAAGACCAGTGCAGCAAAGAAACAGATTCCCTGATATTTAAGTGTTTTCCTACAGCCCAAGCTTATGATACCCTTCTCACAGGTTATAAATACAGGTTCTCCCTTCCAGCTTCCCTTGGACAAACGCCTGAGAATACTAATGGCAGAGGCTGGCTTTTGTTCCCTTTTTGCTCAAGACTCTGTGTCAACTCCCAACAGCCAGCACTGCCTGAAAAGAGTCAGTAACTGCAAGGTGGTTTAGAAGGACTCAGAACACAAAGCCAAGAATGCTTCTCCAATTCAGCCCAAGTGACCTAGTCACCTCCATTAGGATGAATGCATCTTGGGATAGTGAAAATCATGAAGATTTCATTCTGCTTTCAAATGGAATCCTCGGGAGTAATTGCCTTATCTACTAAGCAGCCAAATAAGCTCATTTCAGCAGAGGCAGAACTGGATGCACATCAAGTGAAAGCTAGATGCAGAAACTGGAGGAAAATGGCAAAAACAAGTGAGAAGAGAGCGGCAAGATCAAATGGAATAAATAGCCATTTATATGACAGCTTTGCTCTAGCAAACAGTGTGGAAAGAGGAAAGGGGCCATTGTTGGCATTCCAGGTCTTCTGACATCAATGTTCCTATAGCACCTGCTACTTCCTGCATCCCAAATCCCACATCACAGAAATGCAATGACACCTTAGGTAGAACCAGCAAATATTAGGACCTGCTTCTCTTAAACCAGCGATTGTCAACTTTGATGGCCCAGTGGGATCCTCTGGTGACTTTGGAAATACTGATGTTTGGCCACAGCCTCAGGAAGCCAAATTTGATCAGTCCAGAGTGCAACTTGGGCATTGGGACATTTTAATTTTAACCGGGAGTCTTTCTACTCCACCATCTTGGCAGCCCCTCTCTACCTTTCTATACTTAATCTCATTCTCAGGGAAGTACTAACAACAATCTTCAATGCGTAGGCCTGTGGGTCTCAATTTTGTCTCTTAACTCCCCATTGAGTTTTAATTATATGCCTGATTTGAGGACTTAAGGAGATCCCTGCGTAACTCTTAACTCATGCGAACAATACATTGTTTTAGGCATCTGTTGTGTAGCCCCTCCAGGGCTACTAATGCCCCCAACTTGTTTAGAATCGCCCACAGACCACCCCTGAGCAACAAGCCACAGGCTGGATAAATGAATCACTCAGGACTCAGAGCCTGGAATCCAGACCTGAATCCTCATTCAACCCATGCTCTGTAAGTGGCCCTGGAGAAGTGATTGAAGTCTCCAAAGTCTCAATTTCCTCAGTTGTAAAATGAGAGCAATACGAATTTCGCACCTCAGAGTTGCTGTGAGGCTTAAATGTGGTAGTTTAAGTAAAGCAATAAGCACAATGCCTGATGCACAGTAAATGGTCAATATATGTTAATAAGTAATTGACAATTTATTATTAATTCTATTAATAATAGAATAACAACAACAACAACAACAATCATAATACCTGATCTTCAGACCCTGTCCTGAGGGCATTTTCTTTGACCAGGGTATAGGAAAAAAAATGTAAATTCTGAAAGTTAGCAGAAGCGAGAGTCAAGGTGGAAAGAAGAGGCAGTTCCCCTTGTCTTCTCTCCTACTTTAGCCACACATTACCATGGCCATCTCTGGACCCTGTCATTTCCTTGACACTACCAGTAATTTTGCCCCCGCCAAATCTCAAGTTCAAGTATCCCAGTCTCTCACCACTCCCCCCATCTTTCTAGCTCACACCTTCTAGTAGCCTGACTCCCTCTGTAATGTGACTTCTGACTCACTGACTCAGCCACCTTGTAACTGTCTATTTCCTCCTTTATAGCTTTGCTTTCCTCCTCCTTTGGATTAGATTCGATTCATCATTATGATGACACCCTCATATTATCATATGCAGGATCATACTCTCATGTCTTAATCAGAATTCTGCTGAAATAATGCTACAAATGATCCAAAATCTCTATGGCTGATAAAAAGAGGGATTTATTTCTGAATTGTGCATCTGCAGGGCATCTGGGGCAGCTCTGTATCAAGCTGCAAGCTTGCTTCAGATCTAGTCCGCATGACCTCATTCTGGGACATGCAGTTGCCTGGAGCAGGTTTTCCTCATGGTGATAGCAAGAACTCAATAGAACCAGCCAAATCATACAAGCATGTTTCAAGTCACTGCTTATATGACACCTGCTTGTACTCTACTGGCCAAAGCAAGTTACATGGCTGGGCCCAAGGTCAATGAGACAATGGTTAATGGAAGGCACTGCGAGTCGCATAGCAAGGGATGTAGATGTATAATCCTATTTACTGGAGGAAGTGAAAACTCGAACAATAATTCAACCCACATCATCTCAACTCCATTCTCTCTCTCTCTCTCTCTCTCCCTCTCTATTGAAATCACCAAACAAAACTCCAACTCCTCTTTAAATTCACGGAAACCACTCTCAAATAGCTGTACACGGCTGAAGAGAAACTCCACACCCTGATGAATAATCTCACCTTATATTCATGACCACTGACCTCAAGTGCTACCTAAGCAATTCCCAGAAATTCTACAATTCCCTGGTCAATTTGCTCTATTTTGTTTTTTTTGAGATAACTATCTTACATCTCAGTTCTCCCATCCCAGCACCTAGACCCATCCTCCCTATCAGTGGGTGACTTCCTATTTCACTGAGAAAATAAAAATAATCAAAGAGAACTCCCATCTTCTCTAACATCCAATTTACCAACCTTTCTGCTCAGATCCTGTGTGCTCTGCCTCCCCTACTGGAAGATGTTTCCTCCTCTGTGCTCCACATGGATGCTGAATTGAATCACCACTTGCCCACACAAGGATTTAGTTCTTCCAAGTAATTGTCTCTTTCCTGCATCATCAATCTTCTCCCTTTCTATTAAATCATTTTTAGCAGCACACAAACATTCTGTAACATGCTACGTCATCTCTCAATATCAATGACATCTTTTTTAACTCCATACCTCTCTTCAACTACACTACCATTTCTCTTTGCCCTTTTACAGTAAATCACCTCAGAAGGTGACCTATCTTTCTTGTCCCTATTTCCTCTCTCTTGTTCAGACACTGATCTCTGTCAATTCACTAAATGACCCTTGTCAACATCACCCATGACTTGCAGGTTACCAAATACAATGGTCAATTCTCATTCCTAAACTCGCTGGATCCATGAGCAGTACTTGAATCACCCCATGAGTCAGTGCTCTGTAAATCATTTTCTTCACATGGTTTCTGGGATATTGCAATTGCCTGGTTTTCCTCCTACTTTGTTATTTCCATGATATCTACTCCTGCTCTTCATGTTGAAGCATCTGAGGGCTCAGTCTAAGGACATCTTTTTTTCTAACTATAGTTATGCCGTAAATTATGACATCCAAGCATATGGCTTTAAGTATCATTTATGTTTGAATATTTCAATTTTATTTTTCAAGTTCCACTTCTACCCTAAACTGCAGGAACATACAAGTATCTCTCAATACTGCCATCTTCACTGGAATGCCTCAAAATTACCATAACCTTAAATGTGTTCAAAATCTGTTCCTCCCTCTATTCTCCTCATCTCTACTATCACCCAGTTTCTCAGTCCAGAACCCCTACTCATCTTGAATCCTCTCTTTCTCTTGTGCCCCTTGACTGATCCATCTACAAGTCTTTTTTTTTTTTAATCTGCAAGTCTTGATGGCTCCAGCTCCATGTCTTCTCTCTCATGCCAATGTCATACTACCCACACTACCATCATCTCTCTCCTGTGCAAAAACAGCAGCCTCCTCCCTTGACTCCCCATTTCCACTTTTGCTTTGCTATAGTCTGATCTCCATAGTCAGAGTGGTCTTCTTAAAATACAAATACAATCATATCACTTTCCAAGCCAAAAGACCCCAACAGCCCTGTTCCAGTTGCTATTGCTACATAACAAATTATCCTCAAACCTAGTGGCTTAAAGCAACCATTTTAGTATGTTCAAATTTTCTGTGCATCAGAAATTCAGACAGGACACAGTGGGGGTAGACTGTCTGTTTCATGATGTCCTGAACTGGAAAAACTCAAAGGCTGGGGTGATTCAATGTATGGTGGCTGGAATTATCAGAAGACTCATTCACTCACTTGAACATATGGCATCAAGACTAGGATTGCTGACCAAAGCACTTGCTCATGATCACCCCATGTAGCTTGGCTTCCTTAGTACAGTGGCCTCAGGGATGCTTGCACAAGCACTCCCACAGCAAGGCAGAGTGGGTATGGCCTTCTATTACTCAGCCATAGAAATCATACTGCATCAATTCCTCCATACTCTATTCATTTAAGTAGTCAAAGCCAGTCCAGAATCAAGGGATGGGAAATTTGACTCCACCTCTTAATGGGGGCATGACAAGTTCACATTCTGGAAGAGCACATGAGACAGGTGATATGTTTGCTGCCAACTTTGGAAAATACAATCTGCCATCAGCTTCCCATCACACTTGGAATAAAATACACACTCCTAAAGGGGTCAATCCAAAAAAAGGATATAATTTTGTAAATATAATATTTATGTACCCAACATAGGAGCACCTAAATATACAAAGCAAATATTAACAGACCTAAAGGGAGAAATAGACAGCAATACAATAATAGTTGGGGACTTCAATTTCCTACTTTCATCAATGGATAGATCATCCAGACAGAAAATCAATGAAGAGTCATTAGACTTAAACTTCATGTTAGACCACATGGACTTAACAGACAGGTACAGAATAGTCCATCCAAAAGCAACAGAATACACATTCTTCTCAAGCTCACATAGAACATTCTCAAGGATAGATCATATGTTGGATCACAAAACAAGTCTCAACCAATTTAAGAAGACTGAAATCTTATCAAGCACCTTTTATGACCACAGTAGTATGAAGCTAGGAATCAATTACAAGAATAAAACTGGAAAATTCACAAACAGGTGGAGATTAAGCAACAGATTACTGAACAACCAATGGAATAAATCAAAAGAGAAATAAAAATATCTAGAGAGAAATAAAAATGGAAATACAATATACCAAACTTATGGGATGCAGCAAAAGCTGTTCCAAGAGGGAAGTTCAGAGCAATAAGTGCCTACATTAAGAAACAAGAAAGATCTCAAATAACCTAATGCCTAAATCTTGTTTTGGAATAACATTATCCAATAAAAGGATTCAGGGGTCCTGGAAGTGGCTGATTCTACAACTAAGAAAGGAAATATACAAGATGAGCCTAGACATCTTGTAGTGACAGAAGATAAAGTGCTCAAAACAACAACAAACCTCACAATGATTGGAGTATGTCAAACTGGAAGTGTTCTCAATGGTCAAACCTGGAATAATTTGATCAAAACAAAAGTGTTGGATTATAACCCAAAGTATAAATAAATATCCATGAGTCCTTACGAACATAATTTTTTTAAAGAAATAACTTTACCATGAAAAACACTGCTTCAGCCAATTGATCAAGGTCAAGATCAACAGTGATAAACCTTGTTGATAATATGCACCCTTGATGTGATGATCTTTACCTACAATCTTTCTTTCCAAAACCCAAAACTCCAGCCTCAATATCAGAAGATTATTAGACAAATCCCAATAGAAGGGCATCTTACAATATAGGTGACCAATACTCCTCAAACTGCCAAGGTCATCAAAAACAAGGAAATTTTGAGAAACTGTCATAGTCGAGAGAAGCCTGAAGAGATATGGCAACCAAACATAATATGGTATCCTGAATGGGATCCTGGAACAACAACAAAAAAGGCATTAGGCCAAAACCAAGGAAATCTGAATGAAGTATAGACTAGTTAATAATAATATTTTAATATTGGTTCAAGTGTTAGCAAGGATGTAGAGAAATTGTAAACTTCATGAATTGCTGGAAGGAATGTAAAATTGGTCCAGCCACTTTGAAAAGCAATTTTGACGATTCTGTAAAAATTGAAACAGAGTTGCCATATGACCCAACATTTGCATTCCTAGGTGTATACTCAAGAGAATTGAAAACATATATTCATGCAAGAACTTGTATAAGAATGTTCATGGCAGCATTATTCATAATTGCCAAAAAATGGACACAATCCAAATGTCCATCAACAAATGAATGGATGGATGAAATGTGGTGTATCCTCATGATGGAATATTATTTAGCCATTAAAAATAATGAAGTGTGGATACTTGCTACAACATGGATGAAGCTTGAACACAGTGGTCTACAAGAAAGGAGCCAGATTCAAAATGTCACCTATTGTGTGATTCCATTTATATGAAATATCCAGAATAGGCAAATCCATAAAGAAAGGAAGTAGATTCTTTCTTGCTTTAAAAAGAAAACCTAGAAAGTAGATTGCCAGGGTCTGGGAGGAAGTGGGAATAGGAGGGGGATGATAGCTAAAGTATACTGAGTTTCTTTCTGTGGTGATGAAAATGTTCTGGAGTTAGGCAGTGGTGATGGTTATACAACCACGTGAGTATACTGAAAACTGCTGAATTGTATACTTTAAATGGGGTAGTTTTGTGGTATTTAAATTGTATTTCAATTTAAAAATATCTGGAGTGTATTTTACACTTACAGCACATCTCAATTCAGTGTTCAATATCTACATGTAGCCATCAAATGCTGTATTAGATAGTGCAAATGTAGACCTTTGTTATTCTGATCAGAGTGTTTTGAGGACCAGTAGCATCAGCATCACCTGAGAGCCAGTTAAAAGGTGGAATCTCAGATAAACTAGTGGTTACCAGAGGGGAGTGGGGGAGGGGACGGGCAAGTAGGTAAAGAGTCTGAGTGGTACAAAGTACTAGGTATAAAATAAATAAGTTACAAGGATGTAATGTACAGCACAGGGAATATAGCCAATATTTTATAATAACTGTGTATGGAGTATAGTCTATAAAAATATCAAATTACTGTGTTGTACACCTGAAACTAATATAATATTGTAACTCCACTATTCTTCAATTTAAAAAAAAAAGAAAAATATGCAGTAAACTTGGTTTATATATAAATTGTAAATTTATCCAACTAATTTCACTGCTGTGTGTGGCATATAGGAAAGATGTTAAGAGAGTAAATCTCTCTGCCACCTCCATCTATGTTATCTACTATTAATGGAATTTTGTGCAAATCCCTTTGGGTGTATTGATAAACAAATTAATATGCAAGTCATTTGGGGGGGATCTATATACTAGCTACAAATTTTCTATGCAGTAAACATGGTTTTTATATAAATTGTAAATTTATCCAACTAATTTGTTGAAATAATTCCAATGAATTGGAACTTCTAGGACTAAAGATATCCAAAATTTATAGTTTGAGTACAAACTAGATTTTCCCCCACTATATAGATGGGACCTCATTAATCTTGTTCTCCTGTGTTTATGTGGGTCTGTTCTTAAAACTGTATAAATGTTACATTTTTAATCTTTGGTAATATATTACAAAGAAATTGCTTTTCTTCTGTTATTGTTCAGTTCAGTCATCTTCATATATGCTTAATCCTTACTAGTCACTTGTGTTATTTCATTTTCTTCTTTTTTTTTTTTTCATTTCCCTTGGTATATCAGTGTCTGTTACTGGTTTCTAAGAAATCATTTATGACTAAGGATATTAAACATTTGTCATGCAATACAAATGAAATACCATATTTTATTGCCATTATTTTACCATGGTGTTTTGTATTTGGGTTGTGTATTAAAATATAATCATGTTGTGTTTTAAAATAAATAAATAGAATTTAAAGAAGAAAGAAATCAGCAATTTGAAATACAAAAGAGAAAAAAAAGAAAAAATGTGGAATCTCAGGCCCCAGCCCAGACCTGCCACCTCAGATCTGCATTTGACAGGATCCTCAGGTGATTTTTATGGACGCCCAAATTCCAGAAGGGCTCATTATAATAACGTTGCCAGCAGCTGACCCTGCTGAGTAACTGTAGTACTGCTCAACAAAGAAGAAAGCATTCTTTAGTGAGATCTAAATTACCTAACATCACCCAATCAGCATTTCAATTCTCTTCCACTCACCTCTCACCCCGTGGGTCGGAATCTAATTTTGTTATTTGCCCCTAATTGCTCCTTAGACTTTCATCCCTTGCCCTCACCCCCGGTTGAGAATGCCAGTTTGAGATTATTCCAACCTCAGGGTCACTGCCTAAATTTAATGACAGTCTCTTTGTGTCTGTAAATCTACTAAGGATGACAGTTTTGAAAACCATCCAACTTTGCTTACCCAGAGTTTTGTCCCCTGCAGCCAGGAGGCTGTGGAAGAACAGATACTTTTATCCATAGTGTATCCACAGCAGTGAACAGACTGGGGCAATAGTGGGTCAGATATTTCCCATGTTAATGGGAGGAATGTACGCTAATTTTACAAACAATTCCCGACATTCCATATCTCCCTTTCTCCTAATATAAGGACAAAAAAAAAAAAAAAAACAAGAAAAAAAAAACCCAGAGGTACAGAGGGAATACAATGAATTTGTTTTTATTTATGTTTTAGCTTTGCTTAAGACAAACTGCAGCATATCCTTTCAAGGGCATTCGTTATTCATTAAAAACCATTCCAAAGAAGTTGAGAGTACATTTTCATATTTACCAGGAAACGATGCTATCTCTAAAGGACTCTGGGTTCTAGTCCTTTTCCTGTTACTATGGAGTAGGAAATTTCAAACAACAAAAAAACATGATTGATATTTACAGCACTGAGGAGTTTCCTTTTTTTTCCTCTGTGTTATCCTGAACGTTCTTTATGTCACCATAACTTTTGTGTCTCTCTTCTTTAACCTGAGAAATACAGAATATGAAGGCTATATTAAATATTACCATCTTCACTGAAAAACTTGACATCTAACCTGCTCTTACCCCCAATGTGTTGGTATACATAAAATAAAAGCATCACGTGAATAGAGGGCTTCCTTTACACAATGAACTTTGCTGAATGGAATGGAGAATACAAAAATGCATGAAACATGTGCTCTGCCTTCCAAAAGTATGCAATATATTAAAAGCATACGTATAATGAAATACAGCCAAAAATTATGGGAGAAAATTAGAGGTATGCAAAAAACATTTTTTAAGTTCTGGGTTATAACAATGAAGGTGAGCAAAATCACTTTGGCCTGGGGGAAGCACTGGATGGCTGAGAGAAGCTGCTGGGGGAAAGTGGCTTTAAGCTAGAACTGGAGGGTGAGAAGAATTTGGAAATATGGCAACATTGGGATACAGCATTCTATGAAAAGTGAAGACGTTTTTAAAGAGTCATGGAAGAAGGCAAATAAAAGACTAATCAGTTTCTGTCTTAGGAACAATTTTATTAGTGTTATCCTGCAGATGTTGTGACCAGATCAATTCCATGTTCTAAGGACCAAAGAAGAGAAAAAATCAAGTTGAACTGTAAGGAATAATTCCTTGCCACTGAAACAGTTGAGGAAGAAGATAGAATTAGCAATCTTTTTTGAAGTGAAATACTCTCCTAGCATTGAACAACCTGCTGACCAATTAATCATAAATGGGTGACTTTCACAAGTTTTAATTTTTATTTTGTGGTAGAATCCTGTACATAATCAGCATCAATTAATTAATACAAAAGTAATGCAATCAATATCCTTAATAAATGAATGTAATCAATATTAAGTATCCATAGCTCCAATATATACTAAAAAAATCTATATTTTAATAAATTTCAAAACTGTTTTTCCTTTGTTCCTTAAGTTACAAAAAAAGAAGGAAGTTGTTGATCAAGAATTTGAAAGCACATCTTTTTAATGAATAAACTATGTTCTTACAAAAGTACAAATAGTAATTTAGGGAAGTAGTCATAACTTTTAGAGAACCATCAAAATCCTGTTAAGGGTAGTGACACATTCACTAAAGAGTTTTCTAGAAACCCAAGGGTCTTTACACATCTTTGAGGAGAAACTAACTTTTGGCTAAAGCAGAACTCAGGAACTGAGATAAAAAAGCCTTCTGTATTTTAATATGTGTGGTTGTGATTTGCACACATAATGCAAAGAGTTCTTTGGCTTTCTTTCTCATAAAAATAATGCAATGATAAAATGAATTGATTTTTCTCAAATCTCCAAGTGTATTTATCTTTTTCTTCTTAAAATGTCAGGCATTATTTTTGGCAGATGATGTTGAAAACAGAAAGTGTTTAGTTTAACCCCTTGGGCAGCTGTGGGTTCTTTCCTTTTCTTTCCAGTTAATGAATAAGCACTTCCTTGCAGCAAAGAATGGAAGTGAAGTTAGCATTTAATTGACAATGGAACAATCTTGAACAAAAACAAGTATCTGAGAGGGAAAAAAATGTCCTCAAGAAATTTATTATGTTTATGCATTTCACGAGATGGAGCCTTCTCTGCACCTGTTTTCATATGGGAAGAATTCCAGGTCACATACAAGGAATAAACACTTTTCAAGTTGATTGTTTCTAAATGTAGCTCAACATAATGGGTCCTCACAGTTTATGTTTTCCTTTCAACAAAACACAAAAATCCGGACAGGTTTTGATTTGCAAGCCACTTCAGAATATGTGTACATCTCTCTTCTCAAAACTTTCATTATTAACAATTATCCTGAATGCTCTCTACCCCTTCTGTCATTAACCCTGTCTAGTTAACATCATTTCTTGCTGAAGCCATTGGTTATTTTCTCATAGTATTGCGGGTGGGGGAATGGAGGGATCCTCTCTCCTTAAATGGCAAGGTCAGCAATATTTTCAAGGTCACCCACATTGTGTTCCTATGGGATATAGATGGAAGGCTCTGAATTTGCAAAATGCTGCATCCACAAAAAGTGATGTCAAAAAGCAAACTACCTTATTTGTCTTAAACTTTGATTAGTTTGAAAGGCCTGCTGTTGGCAGTTTGAAAGACGCTACCAATAACTGAGCAGTTCCAGGCTCTACTTTGAAACATGCCTGCGGCCCAGAAATTTTAATATTTATGGGGCATGACCTCTAACTGTCAATGATCACTTATTTTCCACAAAGCTATTTGGGTGCAAATACTGATCGCCTGAGGAGCCAGGAACACATTAAGCTCCAGATTCAATACTGTACTTGCAATCGATGGGAATTTCATCTTCATGGGGACAGTCATCACTGTTGATCACCAAGAGGCCACTCACAATTTGTCACAGAGTGTTGAGGATACCAAGACTTTATAACCCTCCAACAGTCGTCAGATCAGAGCTTGCACCATCCAAAAGAACAATTGTGTAAATGCTGGAGAGGGTGTGAAGAAAAGGGAACCCTCTTGCACTGTTGGTGGGAATGTAAATTGACACAGCCACTACGGACAACAGTATGGAGGTTCCTTAAAAAACTACAAATAGAACTACCATATGACCCAGCAATCCCACTACTGGGCATATACCCTGAGAAAACCATAATTCAAAAAGAGTCATGTACCAAAATGTTCATTGCAGCTCTATTTACAATAGCCAGGACATGGAAGCAACCTAAGTGTCCATCAACAGATGAATGGATAAAGAAGATGTGGCACATATATACAATGGAATATTACTCAGCCATAAAAAGAAATGAAACTGAGTTATTTGTAATGAGGTGGATAGACCTGGAGTCTGTCATACAGAGTGAAGTAAGTCAGAAGGAGAAAAACAAATACCGTATGCTAACACATATATATGGAATCTAAGAAAAAAAAATGTCATGAAGAGATTAGTGGTAGGACAGGAATAAAACACAGACCTACTAGAGCATGGACTTGAGGACATGGGGAGGGGGAAGGGTAAGCTGTGACGAAGTGAGAGAGTGGCAGGGACATATATGCACTACCAAATGTAAATTAGATAGCTAGTGGGAAGCTGCCGCATAGCACAGGGAGATCACCTCTGTGCTTTGTGACCACTAGAGGGGTGGGATAGGGAGGGTGGGAGGGAGGGAGACACAAGAGGGAAGAGATATGGGGACATATGTATATGTATAACTGATTCACTTTGTTATAAAGCAGAAACTAACACACCATTTTAAAGCTATTATACTCCAATAAAGTTGTTAAAAAAAAAACACAAAAGACAATTGTGTCACTTGTAAAACATGGCCTTTTGGAAATGTATAAAAGACCAAACTTCACAGCCATATAAGTGGTTGAAAAATATATATATAACTAAAGGATAATGAGTATACAGAAAGGGATATTTTTAAAATATTTGGGTTGTTACTTCCTTCTTTAAGATGAAAGAATATTAAAGATTGGGTGCAGCATCCTAATTTTACAGTTTGAGGAAGGACTTGAGAAAGGGACTGAAACTTTTGTTCAACCAGACCCAAAGTGTTCCAGAGCCTGTAGAAACCCTCAGAAGAGGTGTGTACAGGACATGGATATCAATTCCCCAGAGTCCTGCCTCTTGGAGAGAACAGAGTAGTATTTTGAGATGTTTCTCTCCAGTCCTTTTTTATGAGTACATATACTTACATGTTTTCTTATGAGATTTGAAAAGGTTTGTTATAATTCCTTCCTTGGCAACTTGGGAATAAACTTATGAGCAAGCAAAGTGTAAACAGACTATTAACATTTTAATCCTGTGGGAATATGGATTTTGTAGCACCCCATGAACCCATGAAGTATCCCCATTTGATATAGGATGGCTAATGTGTCCTTTGACAGAGTGGAAAATGCTAACGTAGAAGAAAAAAAAGAAACACCTGATGGTTAACTCATCTTAAAATAGACAATCTGAAATGTTTCATTTGAAATTTCATAAATAAC
Organism: Physeter macrocephalus; assembly: GCF_002837175.3. Taxonomy (NCBI): domain Eukaryota; kingdom Metazoa; phylum Chordata; class Mammalia; order Artiodactyla; family Physeteridae; genus Physeter; species Physeter macrocephalus. The sequence continues at coordinate 36,399,380 of NC_041227.1, forward strand.
TGATTTTCTACTGAGCTCTTGTTTAGTTGCTAATCACACAATAGAGAATTTGCCAAAGTCCTTGATTGACAAGTGATGCGGTTCTTCAATGCCTCAGTGATGAAGTACATGCCTTAAAGAGAAAGTCTCACATAAAAGGACAAAGAGAACAATCTGATAACAGGGACAAAAGTCATGTGTGTGCATGTGTATGCTTGCATGTGTGCAATCTCTATTCCAGTGAATTTCATCATGAAATCACTCAGAAAAGTTTTAATCGTGGCTCCATAAGTCATTCAGCTCCAAAATATCATTGTGTACAGCTCCCGTTTTGATCAAAAGACAGATGCCTAAACTGAAACCGTTAAGTTTCATTCATTTATTCATTCATTTGTTCACTCAATGTGTATTTGCTGAGTGCTACTAGGCACCTGGGATACATCCGTGATCAAAAACAAAGATCTCTCCCCTCATGTGGCTACATTCTAATGGGGAGAGAAGAAGAAAACATAAATAAATTAATTAATTAATAATCACTATCATTGTATATTGGAAGAAGGTAAGTGTGACAATTTTTTTAAAATAAAAGTAAGATACAGGATATCGATTGTTATTAGGGTTGGGGTGCAACTTTAAATAAAAAGGTGATATTTGAGCAAAAACTCCAAGGTGAGTGAGGGAGCCATGGAAACATCTTGGGAAATAGTGTCCCAAGCAGAAGGAACAGCCAGTGCAAAGGCCCTATTACAGAAGCATGGCTAGTGCATTCGAGGAATGTGGCCAGTGTGCCAGGGGTGGATTGAGAGAGGGAAGAGAGGAGGAGGAGAGAGATCAGAGAGGTAACGGGAGGTGGGGTGTAGCACATGACACAGGGTCTCGTAGACCCTGTATTGAAGCCTTGCCTTTTACTCTGAAGGAAATGAGAGTCAGCTGAGGGATCTAATTAGCTGTATGGAGGCAAGACTGGGGCAAGGTCAGTTAACAGGCTTGGCACCAACCCAGATAAGAGATAACAGCAGCTCAGATCATGGTGGTAATGGTGCAGGTTGAGCGAAATTGGTAGGATTCTGACTACTTTTTGAATGTAGATAAAACAAGACTGATTCTCTGATTGGAAGGAGGGTGTGAGAGAACAACAGCAATCAAGGGTGCCTACAAGGATTCTGGTCAGGACAACCAGAAGGATGGAGTTGCCAGCCACTGAGTTGGAGCGAGCTACAAAAAGGACAGCTTTGGGGGGAAATAAGGTATTCAGTGCTTGATACATCAAGTTTGAGACGTCCTGGACATCCAAGTAGAGATATTGACAACCTGGAACCAGCTATGCAGGCTTAAGACTTGATCCATGGTCACCAGCAAATGGTCACCAGCATGGTGTTGGTACCGAAGTGCAGAGAGACAGAAGAGTATTTTAAGTATCTCAGCTACCAACTCTGCATAAAAAATGGGATTAAGAAATAGCTTGGTAAAGTTAGAAAAGCTGAGATTTGAATCCCAGTTCTTCCATATATGAGCTGGGTTATGCTCACCCAGTTTCTAACCTCTCTGAGATTCCCTCATTCCATCAATAAAGTGGAGCATCTTGAGTCAGGTTCCCAAGAAGCAGAGGCTGAGATGGAGAATTTTGTGTAAGTGATTTATTGAGACTGCTCTCAGGAGAAAGGGAGTGGGGAAAACAGGATAGGGCAGGGAAAGGAGCTAAGAAAGGCTGGGGTTTCAGCTGAAGTCAAGCTTCAGTCCGATAGCATGGGCAGTTCTGCTGCTGGAACTACACCAGAGTTGGTCCCGCCTTGAAGCAAGGGAGCCAACAGTATCTCTGACATGGGGGTCATAATAAACACCACTCAAGTTTATTGTGAAATTTAGGGGAGGGTAGTGACTATCACATAGTAGGTCTTCTGAGAAAGTTTCTGATCTTCCCTCCTTGTAGCTTTGTGTCAATTCTGAATATTTACCAACAGCCATATTCCCTCCTTTGTTCAGTGAATGGTTTGCTAGAGGTGCTTCTGATCACACAGAGATCTATTGCTGTTCCCTCCCATCAGAATTTCCTTGTAGAGCTAATTATTCACATATTTTAAAACACAGCCCTTTTCTTCAGTAATGAGGCTGTGAGCATGTTTCTTTTTCACAGGCACTATGAATAAAAAATGCTGGAAAAGTGCTCTCCCCACAAATGCTGGGCAGAACACTTTAGTTCCAGAATCTGCATATCAAAACATTTTGTCTGACTTCCTTCACTCAGTATGACAATCTCTAGGTCCATCCATATTGCTGCAAATGGCATTATTTCATCCTTCTTATGGCTGAGTATTATTCCATTGCATATATGTACCACATCTTCTTTATCCATTCCTCTGTCAATGGACATTTAGATTGCTTTCTTGTCTTGGCTACTGTAAACAGTGCTGCAATGAACATTGGGGTACATGTACCCTTCGGACCATGTGTTTCTCCGGATATATGCCCAGGAGTGGGATTGCTGGATCATATGGTAGCTCTATTTTTAGTTTTTTAAGGAACCTCCATACTATTCTCCATAGTGGCTGTATCAATTTACATTCCCACCAACAGTGTAGGAAGGTTCCCTTCTCTACACACCCTCTCCAGCATTTATCGTTTGTGGATTTTTTGATGACAGTCATTTTGACTGGTGTGAGGTGATATCTCACTGTAGTTTTGATTTGCAGTTCTCTAACAATTAGCAATGTTGGACATTTTTTCATGTGCCAAAATATCGTATGATATCGCTTACATGCAGAATCTAAAAAGAAATGATAGAAATGAACTTATTTTAGAAAACAGAAACAGACTCACAGACTTAGAGAACGAACTTATGGTTTACCAGAGGGGAAGAGTCGGGGGAAGAGATAGATAAGGAGTTTGGGATTGACATGTACACACTGCTATATTTAAAATGGATAACCAACAAGGACCTACTGTATAGCGCAGGGAACTCTGCTCACTATTATGTAACAACCTAAATGGAAAAAGACTTTGAAAAAGAATAGATACATGTATATGTATAACTGAATTACTTTGCTGTACACCTGAAACTATCACAACATTGTTAATCAACTACACTCCAATATAAAATAAAAATTATAAAAAAGACATTTTGTCTTCTTAGGAGAATCCTGACTCTTGGCAAAGAAAAGAAAAAGTAGGTGAGGAAGTGGGGGGATGGATTCTAAAACAATTTTATGTTTATTGCTAATCTAGAAACCTAGGCGTTTGATCATTACATTAGAAAATGACACAATGGAACATGTTGACAGCAAGAAGTCATTTAACAAGTAGAATCAGCCTTAATTTATAAAATACTGTAACACTAGAGATCAGTTTTGTACTTTGCCTCTGTCTGTTTTCTAAGGACAGTTTGGAAGGTTGTGTGTTCTGGTTACTTGAGAGTCTTTTTCAGAAAACTATTTTTGTCCCCCAAACTTTACTGTTAAAAAAATCATTCTAAAATCACCTCAAACTGTGTACCTTTGCAAATAGACAATTGAAATGTTTATACTCTAAGCCACAAGGGGGTGTTGGGTGGGGTGTGAGCCAAGCAGAGCACCAAAGCCCAGTCAACTCCAGTTGTGAGCAGTTTCATCCTTTTACCCCTGGGGGCCACAGAAATATCAGCATTTTTGCTCTGAGCCAAAGGGCACAAAACTAAGAAAGTACTGGGCAAAGGGCTGAAGATGAAGGAGATGGAAGAAACTGAATCGAAGGCCAGGGTCTTGGGTTGGTTTCCTCACCTGTAAAATGATAAAAGTATCCATCCAGGATATTGCTATGAGAACTGAATCAGTCAATATATGCAAATCACTTCATCTAGTGGTATACAAGAATTCAGTATTATTCCTACTAAATAAGAAACTTAACAAAGTACCTGGCACATAATAGGAGTTTTGTGTGGGATCTGTGGTAAAAGGAATTCAGGAATCCCAAAATCAGATATTTTATGAAAGGAGAGCCACACAGGAGAATAAGAGGAAACTAAACTTCACACTACAAAGAATTATAGAAGGTTCTTCACACTCAGGATCACATGTAATATTTTAAACAGCCTTGGAGGGCTTCCCTGGTGGCGCAGTGGTTGAGAGTCCGCCTGCCGATGCAGGGGATACGGGTTCGTGCCCGGGTCCTGGAAGATCCCACATGCCGCGGAGCGGCTGGGCCGGTGAGCCATGGCCGCTGAGCTTGCGCATCCGGAGCCTGTGCTCCGCAACGGGAGAGGCCACAACAGTGAGAGGCCCGCGTACCGCAAAAAAAAAAAAAAAAAAAACAGCCTTGGAAAACCTATTGTGGTCTATTTTAGAGATGAGGAAATTGAAGCTTAGAGAGGTCCAGTGACTTGCCCAAATTCATACACTCACAGAAAAAATCTCTGTATATGGCTGGAAAGATGCTTCACAGCTTGTCAATTTAACATATTATGTTTTTAGACTCTCTGACTGTCTTGGATCCCCATTCACAAATTTGAGGGACTTGCTGGCTATCCCAACCAAATATCCTTTGGTCCCAAGTTAAGGTGCCCTTGCAGTAACTTGTTGGTTCCTCATTAAGCATGTGAGGGGGGCAGTTCTTGGAGAAAGCACTGTAGGGCAGACCAAACCAAAGGTGTCCATGCCCTAGGAGAGCTTATGCTAAATACTGTTATACGATAAAGATAGTTGGTGATCAAAGGACTCTTGCCTTCATTCAGTCATTCAACAAACTTTTGAGAGTTGGCAGTGTGTAAGGTCCCTACGACAGATGTTTTTCCAAAGATAAAGGATATTTACCGGGAGGCTTCAAAATTGAAGGAAGATTTAAAGAACCAGGCTTCGAGAAGGCAAGGAGCTCAGCTTCAACCACATTCTCTCCTTAAATGGGTCTTCCAGATCAAATTTCTGAAAGACTCTCATTGTCCCAGCCTTAGTTTCATTCTGATCCCTCGACCAGCTCTTGGGTTAGGGCACCCAATTGAGAAGCCCAGAAACCCAGTAGGATCACACCGGATAGGGATGACAAAGGACAAAAATAGAGCTATTATCAGTTGAAAAGAGGGAGAGATGCTGTGATCTTAAAACCAACAGAGGTTCATTCTGAACAGCACTGTTAATGCTGGAACACAGAAGAAAAAATATCCCCTTATCTTTGAGAAGATTTTAGACTGAGAGAAATAAGACATGTATACAAACATGTATATATGTGATATATTCACTACAAAAAGCCCTCAGTGCTTCACCCTCCTCTGAACCACATTCTTTGTAACGTGGTTCTGCAGTGCCTTCCATCAAGAGGCAGAGCCAGTTTCTGGCTCCTCGCACCTGGGCCGCCTCGAGAGCTACTTTCACTAATAAAATGCAGCAGGAGGGCCCATGTGCCAGTTCCAGCCCACCTGTCCCAGCCAAAGCTACCCTGGACCACCTCAAGGCTGCTGAGCCCCAAGCATGAAGACCCAGCACAAAGAGCAGGGCCACCTCCCAGTCTACAGCTGACCATAAACACAGCTGTGAGCCCACAGGAGACCCGAAGGATAGCCCAGCTGACCCACAGTCTTATGATCAATAATACATTTTTATTATTTTAAGCCACTGAGTTTGGGCGAGTTTGTTATGCAGTAATAGCTAACTGAAATTTATGTATTTATAATCCAAGAGGGCATTCAAAGGCAGTTAAAAAAGGCCAGAACTAAATATTACAGGAGTTCAGAGGAAGAGTTGGCTTCTGGATTAGAAAAACAGGAATGAATATTATGGTCCTCAGTCCCCTTCTCATAGAGGAAGTGATATTGTGAGTTAGCTTTGCAGATTAAAAAGAATTTCCTCAGGTAATGATAAAAGGAGAGCATAACATCTTTATTTTTAATAAGAGTAATTCTTCATTTGAAGTTTTCAATGTCTTTCTAATGTATTTAATATCTTTAAAAAAGGCTTAGGGCTTCCCTGGTGGCGCAGTGGTTAGGAATCTGCCTGCCAATGCAGGGGACACGTGTTTAAGCCCTGGTCCGGGAAGACACCACATGCCGCAGAGCAACTAAGCCCGTGCACCACAACTACTGAGCCTGCACTCTAGAGCCCATGAGCCACAACCACTGAGCCCACATGCCACAACTACTGAAGCCCGCATGCCTAGAGCCTGTGCTCTGCAACAAGAGAAGCCACTGCAATGAGAAGCCCGCGCACCACAACAAAGAGTAGCCCCCGCTCACCGCAACTAGAGAAAGCCTGCACTCAGCAACAAAGACCCAACTCAGCCAAAAATAAATAAATAAATAAATAAATTTTTAAAAAAAGGTTTATTCCTTTCCTCTGTGACTGAGAATTGTATAGATACATAAATTTCTCTTCCTCACACAGCAAGAATCAAGACTAGAATTACAGTTCTGGAAAGGCAATTGTATTTCCAGTGACACTCTACAGCAAACACCTACATCACCCCAGCACCTGTTAAATTAAACATGCGTATTTTATTTATAAAGGTCAACTAATTAGCAAGAGTGAGTTTTTATAAAACAGAATTTAAAAGGCAATTATTCTAAGATAGAAACCTAATTGTTATACTTTTAACATGTTGAATTATCCAAGAAGAAAGAAAGAGAGAAAGAGAGAGAGAGAGAGGGAGAGAGGGAGGGAAGCAAAAGAAAGAAACCTTATAACATTATTCAAGTGGTCCCTAGAAGGTCACCAATGAGAGCTCGTCACCTCTCTCACCCGTGATTCAATTATTAAAGTTCTAATTCTAATAATATTGTGAAATAATGAACTATAGGATAAGCATGTTTTTCAAACAAAGTACACGGAAATGAGAATTACTGCTACAGAAACATGATAAAACCATTATCAGAAAACAATTAAATAAAGGGGAAAATTCTGGAGCACAATTACAATAAAATAATAAACACACAGAAGAGAAAACGCCCTTTCCATTTTCCCAGATGCAATCACATAATCACATTTTCCTCACAGAAACAGAATCACACACACACATTGGGCATCAAGAAGTTATATTAGAACAGTGCTTAAAAGCAGTATACATTAAAGAAAAACAGGAGAAATTATTCTCCAAGTTGCGGTCAAAGTTATGACAGTGTTAACTTTACAAAACCCAATTCTGATTGGGTCTATCCACTGAGTGAAAATGCTCAGTGGCTCCCTATTATTTACAGAATCAAAATTGAAGTATCAGGTGAGACTCCCTAAAAGCAGAGTCAGGGATTGTTGTGCTTGTCATTCGGTGAGGTGTGTCCTCAGAGGAAGGGAGGTAAGGGAAGCAGGACAGGACAGGTTCGAGGGGCCAAGCAAGAATGTGGCCTGGGCGGGAGTCTCGGCTCACCCCATCCCACAAGAGCTCTGAGGCATGAACAGCACCGCAGAGCTGCCTTGTCGTGAAGCAAGGAGCAGGCTCTTACAACACCAGATCGCTACTGGCTGCAGGTTTCCCTGGTGAGGTCTGTAACCTCTCAGGCATTTCTGGATGAGGTGGCTCCTACAGAACAGGGAAACTGTCTGGAGAAGTGGCAGAGATTAACCAACACTCACAGCAGCTGAAGGAAGAACACACTGGCCAGGCAAAGGGGTCTCAGTGGGACACCAACAGCATCTTCTATGCACTTGTAATCCTGCCCGGACTGCCTTGCTGTCCTCGGCTCCCCTCTCCCCCACTCCCCCCAAGCATGGCACACAGGTACACGTTAACAGCGATGATTTCGCAGAGTCTGTTCCCTCGCGCTGGACTCCCCTTTCCTCTTTTTCCTCTTCCAAAGCTCCACCTTATTCTTTGTAATCAAATGCAATTGTTACCCTCTCAACAAAGTCCCCTTTGATCCCCAGAAAGGATCCGTTACTTATTTTTCTCTAATTCAAGGCCCTTTGTATAACTCACTCTTATGGTATAGCCCATCATTTAAGATATTTGTTAAATGCATTAACCCCCTGGCTAGATCATCAGTCCCATGAGGACGGGGATTGCATGTGGCTGTTTTCCTGTCCCCAACATTGAAATATGGGGCCTGCAGTAGGGTAGTGGCTCTGTGACTGATTGGTGAACAAATAGATGCCTACATGAGAACAATGATCTTCTCTGGAGAAGAAGAAAGTCATTCATTCAGCTTCGGCTTTCTATTCCAACCGGACAATCCGGTGAGCTGTGTCACTGCAATGTCCTGTCTGAGCAGTCTGTTTACTTATAACCTGGGAGGCTTTTAGCCAAAATGCTGCATTGTCCATTTCACTGGCGTGGGGCACACCAACAATTAAAAGAGGACAATAAAAGGACCACATTCAAGCAAGTGCTGATGCAATTACTGGCATCCGCCACTGGATTCAATTATGTCCAAAAGGAAACATTGAAAACTAAGGGGTAAAAAGAAGGTGCGGATATTGAAGGATAGCGGTCAGACTCACTTTTGCTTCTTAGATCTTTTTAGGTACAGTGATCATAATGAACTTGCTTATCTTCTCATAGATTTTTTGACCAGTTTTCCCCACTTCCACTTGTTATGAGAGAGACCCAATTTTGAGGCGGGAGTTTTTAGAGACGTATGACACATACCCTGAAAAGTGCACAAACCATAATTAATTAGTTAATAATTAATCATAAATTAATTTTTACTCAGTGATCACACCTATAAAACCAGCACCCACATCAAGAAGTAGAACATCATCAGGAGCTCGGAAATTTCCTGTGTTCCCTCTCAGTCATTACCCTCGAGGGTTACTAGTATCCTGGTTTCTAACACCGTATATTACTCTAGCCTGCTGAGGAAGAGGGAGAGTCATACAGGGTACACTTTTCTATCTGGCTTCTTTCACTGAACAGTATGTTCATGAGATTCAGGCAGGATGCTGTGTATAGTTGCACATTATTCATTGTCACTGCTATGTCACAAGCCATTGCATGAATTATGCCATGACTGATTGGCCACTCTGCTATTTATTGATGAGCAGTTGGGTTGTTTTCAGTTTGGGGCTATTAAAATAGTGGTGCCACAAGAATTCTCATCATATTATCTGGTAAACATAGTATGCATTTCTGTTGAATTCATTACGTTAATGCAGCATAAATGTATTTGATGGTCATCTCTCTTTGTCAAATTACTAGACTGTTAGGTAGAAAATAAAGCTATCCATATTAAAAATAAATTACATCATGAAAAAGTAAAAGAAAAATTGGACACATGAATCAAACGCAACCAATTTTTTAAAAAAATGATTCAGAATAATAGGTATATGGGATTCATTATACTATTCATTCTAATTTTTTGCATATCTGATTTATTTTTCAAAATTAAGGTTTAAAACTTGTGCTTCAAAGTGATCAGTGGAAAATTTCAACAACTATCCCTAAGTAGATGTAAAATTCATGCATGTAATCAGAGAATACAGGCCTATTTAGCTTTGTAAATACTGCCAAAGAGTATTGCAAAGCAATATGACCAATTCAAACCTGACTTTTTACAGTTTTATGGAGACATAATTGACATACACCCTGTATAAGTTTAAGGTTCACAGCATGCTGATTTGATTTACATATATTGTAAAAAGAAAAAAATTCTCCTTGTGATGAGAACTCTTAGAATCTACTCTCTTAACAACTTCCCTATAAATCATACAGCAACGTTAACTATAGTCATCTTGCTGTACATTACTAGTACTTACTTATAACTAGAAGTTTGTACCCTTTGACCACCTGCCTGATTCCCTCTCTCCTATCTCCCACCTCTCATAACCACACATCTGATCCCTTTTCAAACCTGAATTTTTAAAATCCAGACTTTCATTGTACAGATGGACCAGTGTACTCCTGCTAATAGACCCAGCCTGGGTGACCAAGTGTGTAAGATACATAATAGCTACGGCTGGGCTCATTCATTCTCTATCACTAAAGGTAAATAAATCAGTAGGAAGGATGAGAACACATTTTGTGGAGGATTATTTACTACATACATTTAACCTGGGTCGACCCGACCAGGTGACACCAATTTCTATTCCTATTCACTTTTCCTCCTTTGCTCAGAAATCTTCAATCCAGATATTGAACTATTTTTTGGCAATAGAGCACTACATACTAATACAAATGTGTGGTCTTGGAGCCTTATTACTTTAGAAGGAAATAGCTAGTGCCTCATAATTGAGAAATGGGTTCTGAGGAAATTGATTGTTAAATTTTCATGGGAAGTAACAGTAGTAAAAAAAAATCTGTTGGAAAGAGGTTTGTAAGTATTTTTAAATTTCTGTTTTCTCTATGGTACCATGAAATCCATGATTGTGAACATCTGGTTCATGGTTGCTACCCAGACATCTTGTAAAGTGCCTGACACACAGTAGTTTTCAGTAAACACTTGTGCACCTAGTTGCTCATAATATTCATCATGACTCTTGTGCATTTAGGCAAGAGGTCTTAAAGGTGAAAAAGTTGCTCAAAGAAACTGTGTGTGTGTGTGTGTGTGTGTGTGTGTGTGCCACTATTTTGGTAGATGGACATCATGGCTTGTGACATCATGTGATATCATGGCTTTCACTGATTCTGAATTAGAATAAAGGTGAACATGTCTAGTGCTATTTTTCACTTGACTTGATCCAAACCAGTTTGGATCCACACAGGGCGTAAATTAAATGACTGAGGTCACAACTCAATCCAGACTGAAACTGAGAAACTACAGCTGGATGACAAATTGGTCAATTCCACATACAAACTGAATAATGATAAATGTGCCCAATGGGTACTAGAAACAGTATCTAGATTAGATGCACTGTCTCTAACTCCTACAATGCCGCGAGCAGGCATCATTATTCTCACTATTCAACTGAAAATGAGAGCGATGAAGCGGCTGACCAAGACCACTTACTTATACTTAGTAAACAGAGTGGGGGTTGATTCCAAGCCTGGCTATGTTTGATTCCAAACCTCTTGCTAGTTCTGCTATATCTCAAAGCCCAGGGATTATTTATTTAGTGTCAGGATGGAAAAGGAAAAACACAAAGCATAACAAAGTGTCGAGACTCCTAAGACCATGTGGGTATGGAGGATGCAATGCAAGGTTACTCCCAGGTGGACAGGCCAGCTAGCAAGCCTGTTGTGGTGCCATGGCAACGTGCAGTATCCTTAGCAGAGTCACATTAGATGATGGATGCCTGTTTTTTGGTTTATAGTGTGTGGGGTTTTTTAACCAGATATTAAGAGAACAAAAATTTTTTATTATCGGTGTCTTTATTTGAAAATCACTCTGCACATGGACCTCTGGGGAAATGCTGCTCCATCTTTCAAAGGTAAATTTGCATTTTACACATAGAAGAGTTCTTTTTTGTGATTTGTTTTTCAATGGGAGCTCTCCAAGGCCCCTTCTTTAAGTTTTAAAATGCTATGATTTTACATCTCATCAAATATGATATAAAAGTTCAAGTTTAATATATCTTACAAAAATTGCCTTCCTGTAGATTATGCCCTTCAGCTATCATTTTAAATTGTAATTTGCAGTTTTGAAATTCTTCCATAAAAGAAGATGTTTCCTTTAGTCAAAATATAAGTAACTTAATTGTTATTGTCTGGCTAAATTGATCCACTTTTCTCCTTTTGTTTGAAGGAGTTGCCATGAATTTGTAGAGTTGCCCCATTTTCCAGGGAAATATATGGTATTCTTTGGGTCTCAGAGAATGAAAAAATTTGACTTTAAAAGGGACTTAAGATGAAATAGCTATAATTCTATTGTAGTTTTATTACTGAATTCAGTTTTTAAGGGACAAAAGATATTAATTAGCTTAGGTAGGCCTCAACACAATTCAATGTATATTTTGGAGCATGTAATACATATGAGTCTCTCAAACACTGAAATAAGGTAAAAAGGGTCTCTTTCATTAAAAGAGCCCACAGAGGAACAGGGTTATTTTGAAAGCCAGTTAAAGAGAGTAAAGGGTCATAGAGGAGTTGGCTTAGAACTGATGAAATGAGTACTTTGCATAAAGCCCACTGTGTCTTTATTAACTTAGTTCAACATTAGTGCTCAAAAACTATGTTGAAAGAATGGATGGCCAGCATAATAAATACCTGGAAATAACTTTATTTCATCCATACTTTTCATGAGCTCTAAAAACTATGCATGCTTCATCTGTACTTTCCTTAGATCACCTCCTCTTCCTGGATGAATGTCAGAGGCATTATGGAATTAAAAGACCAACACTTTTCCTGTGATATTGCAAAGTCCTTGTAAAAACACTTTAAGTGGTATTTAAATGACAACTCGAAAGGTAACAAAATTATTTATAGTTGAAAGAAAAGTCAGGCAGATAGAAAATTTATAGAGATCCATGTAAATGATATGCAGTGAAAGTAAACTGAGAGAAGAAAGATATCTGCCAGGCTTAATTCACATCACTCATTTTAAAATTCACACAAAGGTAGTTAAAATCACTAACTTATGTTGAAACATTCTCTATTGATTGACAAAAGAATGCTAAATGATGTTAACAAATGATAAGGTACATAAAATAGCCACACTCAAATTTGAGAACTGTTGCTGTGCAAGTGTATTAGTCTGGTCAGACTTCCATAACAAAATACTCAGATTGGCTGGCTTAAACAACAGACATTTATTTTCTCATTGTTCTGGAGGCTGGAAGGCCAAGTTCAAGGTGCCAGCAGCACAGGTTTCTTGTGAGGACTCTTTTTTTGCCTCAAAGATGGATGTCATCACCTTGCCTTTCCTCTGTGTGTGCACTGCTATTGTCACTCCCTCTTCTTATAAGGGCACCAGTTCTATTGGATTAGAGCCCCACTCTTATGGCCTCATTTAAACTTAATTATTTAAAGATCCTATCTCCAAATATAGTCACACTGAGAGTTAGGGCTCCAACACAGGGATTGGGGGAGGTACAATTCAGTCCATAAAAATGGGGCTCACTATCAATGTCAGCACAGAAATCTCTAACATCTTAGATAATCAACTACATAAATTGCCCAAGATTCTTGGGCCCAGATCCTTGAGAAAGAAAGTTTTTAATCAACATTGTTTATCCAAAAGGTTAGCCTCTCTCACGTACCACCATGATTTCGATTGGAATAGTAATATCTTGCTGGCTAATTTGTTGCATAATTCTGTACTATTGTATCCTTCGAGAAATAGTTTAATTTATATTTAGACATAATTAGTTTTCTTCTTCATCATCCAATTCTTAAAATTCACCCAAAATGTCCCAACATTGACTAGCCTTCCCCTGGAATAATGCCAGCTTCAGCAACGCTTTTTTCTTTAAAATGGAAGCTCACATAAGCAATTATCAGCATCTCAGCCTTTGAAAGAAACTTTCTTTTCCCAACTTGGGTAAATGAATAGAAAGCAATTGTTACTTCAGCTACTGTACACTAAATTATCACAGTAATAGCTTATGAGTCAGGTTTATTTTGCAATCCTCTGAGCCTTTTTCCTGCAGAAAAATTTCCATCCTCCCAGTTTTCTCATTGTGATGAGAAAGACACACTAACAGAAGTTCTTTTTGAATTTCTTTGCCTTTTTCCTTTGATGTTTGTTGTTGTTGTTGATGTTTATGGGCCTTCTTTGCTCAATCTACATGGGTATACAGACACTTTGAAGGTGCAAATAAGAAGCATACTTCTACAGGTGCATGAGAGATGATGTCCTGGAATGATAATAACATTTTGGGAAAAGAAGATTTGAGTTCTGATTCTGGCTCTGCCAAATACTAAGTGTGCACCCTTGGGAAAGCTGCTTACCTTTTTACATCTTACCTTTCTCATCTACTAAGTGTAGAGGATAAAAGCAGTCTTAAAGAATTGCTGTAAACACCACAGATTTAAAAATATACTAGACAGAGACCTTCAAGATGGCGGAGGAGTAAGACATGGAGATCACCTTCCTCCCCACAAATACGTCAAGAATACAGCTACATGTGGAACAATTCCTACAGAACACCTACTGAATGCTGGCAGAAGACCTCAGAATTCCCAAAAGTCAAGAAAATCCCCATGTACCTGGGTAGACCAAAAGAAAAAAAAGAGACAAAAGAATAGGAATGGGATCTGTACCTCTTAGGGAGGGAGCTGTGAAGGAGGAAAAGTTTCCACACACTAGGAAGCCCCTTCACTGGTGGGAACAGGGGTGGGGCGAGGGGAAGCTTCAGAGCCACGGAGGAGAGTGCAGCAACAGGGGTACCGATGGCAAAGCGGAGAGATTCCCTCACAGAGGATTGGTGCTGACCAGCCCTCACCAGCCTGAGAGGCTTGTCTGCTCATGCGCTGGGACGGGTTGGGGCTGGGAGCTGAGGCTCAGGCTTCAGAGGTCAGACCCCAGAGAAAGGACTGGGGCTGGCCACGTGAAGACAGCCTGAAGGGGGCTAGTGTGCCACAGCTAGCCGGGAGGGAGCCCGGGATAAAGACTGGACCTGCCGGAGAGGCAAGACACCATTGCATTGGGGTACATGAGGAGAGGGGATTCCTGTTCCGTGTGCCCACAGATGACAGAGCACTACCTAAGTGAGCTCCAGAGACAGGCAAGAACTGCGGCTATCACCTTGGACCCGAGAGACGGGCATGGACAGCTAACACTGCTCCCGCTGCCACCAAGAATCCTGTGTGCAAGCGCAGGTCACTACCCACACCCCCACACACACCCCAGGAGCCTGTGCAGCACTCCACGGCCAGGATCCCATGATCCAGGAACATCTTCCCCAGGAGAACACATGGCATGCTTCAGGCTGTTGCAACGTCATGCTGGCCTCTGCCACCGCAGGCTCAGCCCACATTCCAATTATGACTATGGTACTCATCCCTCTCCCCGGCATCAGTGAGAAAGAGAGCCCTAATAAGCCGCTGCTTTAAACCCCTCCTGTCTGGGCAGGGAACAGATGCCTGAGGGTGACCCACACACAGAGGCAGGGCCAAAACCAAAGCTGAAACCCAGGAGCTGTGCAAATAAAGAAGAGAAAGGGAAGTTTCTCCATGCAGCCTCAGGAGCAGTGCATTAAATCCCCACAGTCAACTTGATAAACCCCGCATCTGTGGAATACCTGAATAGACAACGAATGTTCCCGAAATTGAGGCGATGGACTTTGGGAGCAACTGTAGATTTGGGGTTTGCTTTCTACGTCTGATTTGTCTTTGGTCTTATGTTTATCTTGGTTTAGTTTTTAGTGCTTGTTATCATTGGTGGATTAGTTTATTGATTTGATTGCTCTCTTCCTTTTTTTTTTCTTTTTTCTCTTTTTGTGGGTGTGTGTGTGTATGTTTCTTTGGAGATGTTTCTGTTTATTGTTGGATTAGTTTATTGATTTGATTGCTCTCTTCCTTTTTTTTTTCTTTTTTCTCTTTTTGTGGGTGTGTGTGTGTATGTTTCTTTGGAGATGTTTCTGTTTAGTTTTTCTTTTACCATTTGTTTTGGGGTGCGTTTGTTTTTTCTTCCAATCCGTGCGGCTGGCAGGGTCTTGGTGCTCCGGCTGGGTATCAGGCCTGAGTCTCCGAGGTGGGAGAGCCGAGTCCAGGATACTGGAACACTAGAGACCTCCCGGCCCCACGTAATATTAATTGATGAGAGCTCTCCCAGAGATCTCCGTCTCAACACTAATACCCAGCTCCACCCAATGGCCAGGAAACTCCAGTGCTGGATGCCCCATGCCAAACAACTAGCAAGACAGGAACACAAACACACCCATTAGCAGAGAGGCTGCCTAAAGTCACACTAAGTTAACAGACACAACAAAACACAACTCTGGATGTGGCCCTGCCCACCAGAAGGACAAGATCCAGCCCCACCCACCAGAACATAGGTACTAGTCCCCCCCAACCAGGAAGCATACACAGGCCACTGAACCAACCTCACCCACTGGGGCCAGACACCAAAAATAACAGGAACTAAAAACCTGCAGCCTGCGAGAAGGAGATCCCAAACACAGTAAGTTAAACAAAATGAGAAGACAGAGAAATATGCAGCAGAAGAAGGAGCAAGGTAAAAACCCACCAGACCAAACAAATGAAGAGGAAACAGGTAGTCTACCTGAAAAAGAATTCAGAGTAATGATAGTAAAGATGATCCAAAATCTCAGAAATAGAATGGAGAAAATACAAGAAACATTTAACAAGGACCTAGAAGAACTAAAGAACAAACAATGACAAACAACACAATAAATGAAATTACAAATTCTCTAGAAGGAATCAATAGCAGAATAACTGAGGGATCTGGAGCAGGGGGTGGGAGGGCGGGTGTGGGTAGTGACCTGCGCTTCCACACAGGATTCCTAGTGGCAGTGGGAGCAGTGTTAGCTGTCCATACCCATCTCTCAGGCCCAAGAATGGATAAGTGACATGGAAGACAGAAGAGCGGAAACAACTGCTGCAGGGCAGAATAAAGAAATAAAGAATGAAAAGAACTGAAGACAGTCTCAGGGACTCTGGGACAACATTAAATGCACAAATATTCAAATTATAGGGGTCTCAGAAGAAGAAGAGAAAAAGAAAGGGTCTGAGAAAATATTTGAAGAGATTATAGTGGAAAATTTCCCTAACATGGGAAAGGAAATAGTCAATCAAGTCCAGGAAATGCAGAGAGTCCCATACAGAATAAATCCAAGGAGAAACATGCCAAAACACATATTAATCAAACTATCAAAAATTAAATATAAAGAAAATATATTAAAAGTAGTAAGAAAAAAGCAACAAATACCATACAAGGGAACCCACATAAGGTTAACAGCTGATCTTTCAGCAGAAACTTTGCAAGCCAGAAGAGAGTGGCAGGACATATTTAAAGTGATGAAAGGGAAAAACCTACAACCAAGATTACTCTACCCAGCAAGTATCTCACTCAGATTCGATGGAGAAATTAAAACCTTTACAGACAAGCAAAAGCTAAGAGAATTCAGCACCACCAAACCAGCCTTACAACAAATGCTATACGAACTTACCTAGGCAGGAAACAGAAGAGAAGGGAAAGACCTACAAAAACGAACACAAAGCGATTAAGAAAATGGCAATAGGAACATACATATCGATAATTACCTTAAATGTAAATGGATTAAATGCTCCAACCAAAAGACACAGCCTGGCTGAATGGATACAAAAACATGACACGTATATATGCTGTCTACAAGAGACCCACTTCAGACCTAGGGACATATACAGATTGAAAGTGAGGGGATGGAAAAAGATATCCCATGAAAATAGAAATCAAAAGAAACCTGGAGTAGCAATTCTCATCAGATAAAATAGATTTTTAAATGAAGACTATTACAAGAGATAAAGAAGGACACTACATGATGACCAAGGAATCAATCCAAGAAGAAGATATAACAATTGTAAATATTTAAGCACCCAACATAGGAGCACCTCAGTACATAAGGCAAATGCTAACAGTCATAAAAGGGGAAATTGACAGTAACACAATCATAATTCTGTACTATTGTATCCTTCGAGAAATAGTTTAATTTATATTTAGACATAATTAGTTTTCTTCTTCATCATCCAATTCTTAAAATTCACCCAAAATGTCCCAACATTGACTAGCCTTCCCCTGGAATAATGCCAGCTTCAGCAACGCTTTTTTCTTTAAAATGGAAGCTCACATAAGCAATTATCAGCATCTCAGCCTTTGAAAGAAACTTTCTTTTCCCAACTTGGGTAAATGAATAGAAAGCAATTGTTACTTCAGCTACTGTACACTAAATTATCACAGTAATAGCTTATGAGTCAGGTTTATTTTGCAATCCTCTGAGCCTTTTTCCTGCAGAAAAATTTCCATCCTCCCAGTTTTCTCATTGTGATGAGAAAGACACACTAACAGAAGTTCTTTTTGAATTTCTTTGCCTTTTTCCTTTGATGTTTGTTGTTGTTGTTGATGTTTATGGGCCTTCTTTGCTCAATCTACATGGGTATACAGACACTTTGAAGGTGCAAATAAGAAGCATACTTCTACAGGTGCATGAGAGATGATGTCCTGGAATGATAATAACATTTTGGGAAAAGAAGATTTGAGTTCTGATTCTGGCTCTGCCAAATACTAAGTGTGCACCCTTGGGAAAGCTGCTTACCTTTTTACATCTTACCTTTCTCATCTACTAAGTGTAGAGGATAAAAGCAGTCTTAAAGAATTGCTGTAAACACCACAGATTTAAAAATATACTAGACAGAGACCTTCAAGATGGCGGAGGAGTAAGACATGGAGATCACCTTCCTCCCCACAAATACGTCAAGAATACAGCTACATGTGGAACAATTCCTACAGAACACCTACTGAATGCTGGCAGAAGACCTCAGAATTCCCAAAAGTCAAGAAAATCCCCATGTACCTGGGTAGACCAAAAGAAAAAAAAGAGACAAAAGAATAGGAATGGGATCTGTACCTCTTAGGGAGGGAGCTGTGAAGGAGGAAAAGTTTCCACACACTAGGAAGCCCCTTCACTGGTGGGAACAGGGGTGGGGCGAGGGGAAGCTTCAGAGCCACGGAGGAGAGTGCAGCAACAGGGGTACCGATGGCAAAGCGGAGAGATTCCCTCACAGAGGATTGGTGCTGACCAGCCCTCACCAGCCTGAGAGGCTTGTCTGCTCATGCGCTGGGACGGGTTGGGGCTGGGAGCTGAGGCTCAGGCTTCAGAGGTCAGACCCCAGAGAAAGGACTGGGGCTGGCCACGTGAAGACAGCCTGAAGGGGGCTAGTGTGCCACAGCTAGCCGGGAGGGAGCCCGGGATAAAGACTGGACCTGCCGGAGAGGCAAGACACCATTGCATTGGGGTACATGAGGAGAGGGGATTCCTGTTCCGTGTGCCCACAGATGACAGAGCACTACCTAAGTGAGCTCCAGAGACAGGCAAGAACTGCGGCTATCACCTTGGACCCGAGAGACGGGCATGGACAGCTAACACTGCTCCCGCTGCCACCAAGAATCCTGTGTGCAAGCGCAGGTCACTACCCACACCCCCACACACACCCCAGGAGCCTGTGCAGCACTCCACGGCCAGGATCCCATGATCCAGGAACATCTTCCCCAGGAGAACACATGGCATGCTTCAGGCTGTTGCAACGTCATGCTGGCCTCTGCCACCGCAGGCTCAGCCCACATTCCAATTATGACTATGGTACTCATCCCTCTCCCCGGCATCAGTGAGAAAGAGAGCCCTAATAAGCCGCTGCTTTAAACCCCTCCTGTCTGGGCAGGGAACAGATGCCTGAGGGTGACCCACACACAGAGGCAGGGCCAAAACCAAAGCTGAAACCCAGGAGCTGTGCAAATAAAGAAGAGAAAGGGAAGTTTCTCCATGCAGCCTCAGGAGCAGTGCATTAAATCCCCACAGTCAACTTGATAAACCCCGCATCTGTGGAATACCTGAATAGACAACGAATGTTCCCGAAATTGAGGCGATGGACTTTGGGAGCAACTGTAGATTTGGGGTTTGCTTTCTACGTCTGATTTGTCTTTGGTCTTATGTTTATCTTGGTTTAGTTTTTAGTGCTTGTTATCATTGGTGGATTAGTTTATTGATTTGATTGCTCTCTTCCTTTTTTTTTTCTTTTTTCTCTTTTTGTGGGTGTGTGTGTGTATGTTTCTTTGGAGATGTTTCTGTTTAGTTTTTCTTTTACCATTTGTTTTGGGGTGCGTTTGTTTTTTCTTCCAATCCGTGCGGCTGGCAGGGTCTTGGTGCTCCGGCTGGGTATCAGGCCTGAGTCTCTGAGGTGGGAGAGCCGAGTCCAGGATACTGGAACACTAGAGACCTCCCGGCCCCACGTAATATTAATTGATGAGAGCTCTCCCAGAGATCTCCGTCTCAACACTAATACCCAGCTCCACCCAATGGCCAGGAAACTCCAGTGCTGGATGCCCCATGCCAAACAACTAGCAAGACAGGAACACAAACACACCCATTAGCAGAGAGGCTGCCTAAAGTCACACTAAGTTAACAGACACAACAAAACACAACTCTGGATGTGGCCCTGCCCACCAGAAGGACAAGATCCAGCCCCACCCACCAGAACATAGGTACTAGTCCCCCCCAACCAGGAAGCATACACAGGCCACTGAACCAACCTCACCCACTGGGGCCAGACACCAAAAATAACAGGAACTAAAAACCTGCAGCCTGCGAGAAGGAGATCCCAAACACAGTAAGTTAAACAAAATGAGAAGACAGAGAAATATGCAGCAGAAGAAGGAGCAAGGTAAAAACCCACCAGACCAAACAAATGAAGAGGAAACAGGTAGTCTACCTGAAAAAGAATTCAGAGTAATGATAGTAAAGATGATCCAAAATCTCAGAAATAGAATGGAGAAAATACAAGAAACATTTAACAAGGACCTAGAAGAACTAAAGAACAAACAATGACAAACAACACAATAAATGAAATTACAAATTCTCTAGAAGGAATCAATAGCAGAATAACTGAGGGATCTGGAGCAGGGGGTGGGAGGGCGCGTGTGGGTAG
>NC_041227.1:36420675-36421917 GCF_002837175.3 Physeter macrocephalus
AAGGAATCAATCCAAGAAGAAGATATAACAATTGTAAATATTTAAGCACCCAACATAGGAGCACCTCAGTACATAAGGCAAATGCTAACAGTCATAAAAGGGGAAATCGACAGTAACACAATCATAGTAGGGGATTTAACACCCCACTTTCACCAATGGTCAGATCACCCAAAATGAAAATAAATAAAGAAACACAAGCTTTAAATGATACATTAAACAAGGTGGACTTAATTGATATTTATATGACATTCCATCTAAAAACAACAGAATACACTTTCTTCTCAACTGCTTATGGAACATTTTCCAGGATAGATCACATCTTGGGTCACAAATCAAGCCTTGGTAAATTTAAGAAAACTGAAATCGTATCAAGTATCTTTTCCAACCACAAACATATTAATCAAACTATCAAAAATTAAATATAAAGAAAATATATTAAAAGTAGTAAGAAAAAAGCAACAAATACCATACAAGGGAACCCACATAAGGTTAACAGCTGATCTTTCAGCAGAAACTTTGCAAGCCAGAAGAGAGTGGCAGGACATATTTAAAGTGATGAAAGGGAAAAACCTACAACCAAGATTACTCTACCCAGCAAGTATCTCACTCAGATTCGATGGAGAAATTAAAACCTTTACAGACAAGCAAAAGCTAAGAGAATTCAGCACCACCAAACCAGCCTTACAACAAATGCTATACGAACTTACCTAGGCAGGAAACAGAAGAGAAGGGAAAGACCTACAAAAACGAACACAAAGCGATTAAGAAAATGGCAATAGGAACATACATATCGATAATTACCTTAAATGTAAATGGATTAAATGCTCCAACCAAAAGACACAGCCTGGCTGAATGGATACAAAAACATGACACGTATATATGCTGTCTACAAGAGACCCACTTCAGACCTAGGGACATATACAGATTGAAAGTGAGGGGATGGAAAAAGATATCCCATGAAAATAGAAATCAAAAGAAACCTGGAGTAGCAATTCTCATCAGATAAAATAGATTTTTAAATGAAGACTATTACAAGAGATAAAGAAGGACACTACATGATGACCAAGGAATCAATCCAAGAAGAAGATATAACAATTGTAAATATTTAAGCACCCAACATAGGAGCACCTCAGTACATAAGGCAAATGCTAACAGTCATAAAAGGGGAAATCGACAGTAACACAATCATAGTAGGGGATTTAACACCCCACTTTCACCAATGGACAGATCACCCAAAATGAA